>NW_019154093.1:26648932-26892177 GCF_002288905.1 Enhydra lutris kenyoni | reverse complement strand
AAAGAAAGAAAGAAAGAAAGAAAGAAAGAAAGAAAGAAAGAAAGAAAGAAAGAAAGAAAGAAGGAAGGGATTGCTGAGGAGATGGCAGTTTCATAATCAGTGGAAGAAGCCAGCCTTGTGACTCTCTGGGAGCAGCATGTCCCAAGCAAAGGGACCTCACATGAAGAGGCAGCATGGTAAGACAGACACAGCACACCTTTTTGTGCCTCAAGTTTCTGGGTTTTGTGATGGGGATCATAAAACCTATCTCATTTGGTATGATGAGGATTCAGTGAAATAATGCACAAGAGATACTCCAGGACAGGGCCTGGTGCCAAGCTCATCCCTAGCCATGGTGTGAGCTCAGCCATCCCGGGGTTTATGGCCAACATCTGCTCTGATATGTTTGTTTGGCACGTGTGCTGTATGGGTTGTTAGTATTTTGCCATTACCCCTGGCCAGCATATAGTAAGTGCCAAATAAATAATAATTTTTTTCCTGGCTCCTCGATCTTGGTACGGGCAGTGTTAAAATGTGTGAAAACACTGAACGTGGTACTTGACACATTGATGGTAATCAATAAATGTTAGCTTTCTCCATTTAACTGTCAGTCACTCTTTCATTCATAAGAAATAAATAAGACACAGACCCTGTTCTCAAGATGTGCATTATCTCAACCGCCAGGCATCTAGCAAAACATACCAGTGAGGGTTTAGTCCATCCCTGGAGGTTTGGGGAGGAGGAGGCTGTGGCCAAGGTGCATGGAAAGGCCTGTAGGGACTGTAGCTAAGCCTCTCAGCCGGGCTGGTACTGGCATAAGTGGTCAGGGAAGGGACTAGGCACCAGCACTGTGGTAGGACTCTGCTTTGTGGTTGGAAAGCACCTGGTGGCTGAAACAGCAGAAAGTTATTTTCTCACCATTCTAGGGGCTGGATGCCTAAAATCAAAGTGTGACAAGACCAGTTTCTCCAGGGGCCTCTGTCTCCTTGGTTTACCAATGGCCGTCTTCTCCATGTCTTCACACAGTCTTCCTTCTGAATGTGTCTGTGTCCGAATTTCCTCGTTTTATAAAGACACCAGTCCAACTGGATCAGGGCCCACTCCAGTGACCTCATTTCTCTTTAAAGAGCCTATCTCCATATGCAGATACATTCTGAGGTACTGGGGAACAAGATTCAGCCCGTAACATCCTCAAACTTTGATTGGGTTTGGCCAATGGGGAGCATTAACAAGAGGTTCGAGTGTGAAGGGAAGTGAGTTTGGGTATTTATTTTCCTAGTTGCTGTCTCAGGGTATCACTAAGGACTAAACACCACTATCCTGTCAGGCAGTCCTCTCGCTACAGCCTCCTATTCCCACAACCCTGTCCTCTCCAGGGTCCTGTTAACACTTCCTCCCCCTCCTCCTTCGGAAAGGGGGGTTGCCCAGTAACAGCTATCCCTGGCGATTATCCTTTACCTACCCTACACCTTGAGAAGTAGAGCTTTTATTAAACTCTCCTCCGGTTGTACAGTTTGAGTGTGCCATCTGTTTCCCTCTGAGCTGCTGACTGCAGAGGCGAGGGGCAGCACAGGGAGAAAAGAGTCATGCTGGTGCTCACGCTGAACTTCACACAGGATGCGGCCTCGGTGGACTCTCTTAGACTTTGATTCCTCGGAGTTCTTTGTGGCACCCTCTGCCGATTGCTTTCTCCACTTAACCCAGAAGCAGCCTGATGCAATGGAAGGAGCAGAGGAGTCTGAGTCGTAAAGCTCTGGTCTGGGAGTGCCTGTGTGGCTCAGTCAGTTGGGCATCTGCCTTCGGCTCAGGTCATGCTCCCAGGGCCCTGGATCAGGCTCCCTGTGCAGTGCAGAGCCTGCTTCTCTCTCTCCCTCTGCCTGCTGCCCCCCTTGCTTGAGCTCGCTCACTCTCTCTCTCTGTCTCAAATATATATATATATATATATATATATAGAACATATATATATTCAAACTGAATATATATCCAAATATATATATTTGAATATATATTTTATATATTATATATTATTTATATTTTATATATTTTACATATTATATATATATATATATATACATATATATATATATATATGGGCTCCGGCCTGAAAGCCAGCTCCTTCCCACACCCTGGGAAGGATGACAGCGGGCAGGTCCCTCTCTCTGATCCTTCCATTTCCATAATTGTCAAATGTAATAGAAGCCGCAAACATTTTGTTTTCAGGGATTGACTACATTAAATGAGGAAGCAAATGTTCAATAAATGTTTCATTTTTTTTTTTCCTGAACAGAAAGAGTCCCTGGTGTAACTCTATTCTGGAAACCCCTGTGGGGATCCTGACTAAACAGAGGCAGCCAGGAAAGAGCGCCAGTCGGGTGTGAGGGGCAAGAGGAGTCATAGGCTTCCTGCTGGGTGGTTTTCCAGTCATTTCTTTGTCCTCCGCCCTGCTCCCCATCCCATCGTGGCCACTGGTGTGTAGACACTGCCACCCCTCCAGCCTCATCCGAGGCCTCACTGCCTTATCTCCCAAAGTCCACCACACTGGCTTCTTGCTGTTCTTTCCACCTTCCATAAACCTCTGCCTCAAGGCCTCTACCCGCATCTCCTTTTGCTTGGGAGACTCCTCTCTCCCTCTGCCTGGCGAATTCCTGCTTATCCTTGGAAACGCAATGCCAGCAGTTTTTCCCCAGGGAAAGCCTCCTTGATTCCTGCTCCTTCCTCACAAGGATCAGATCCCCCATTGCACGTTTTCTAACCTCCTGCAACTTCTCCTTCATATCATTATTAGAATTGTGATGAAGCCATTCACTTAAAATTAATGGCCCACCTCTATATTTCCCATTACATGGAAGCTCCATGAGGGAAGGGGTTGTGTCTCCCTTATAACGATGTCATGATGATGTATAGAGTGGGCTGCCTGGGGACCCACTCAGATCCAGCACTTGTCAGTCATGTGACTTGGGGTATGTTACTCTCTGTGCCTCAGTTTCCTCATTTGTAAAATGGGGATAAGAAGAGTACCTACTTCATGGGGATTATCATGAATGTTAACTGTGTTAATAAATGTAAAGGTTGCATTCCAGGATCTGGACCCAAATGTCAACAATGCCTCTGAGTTCTCAGTTGGCTCTTGATAAATAAATGTGGAATGACAAGAAATTAAGAGTGCACTGTGGGACAAAGTTAAGATGAGGCCTGGCCCCTTCAGTGTGGTCCCTGTGGTATGACACATAGTCTCAGATTCCCAGAACAAGGGAGGCTCCTTGGCAATCTTTATGTGAGGGGGGCGGTGCCCTTGAACCTTCCATACATCTAAGGGAGTCTCAGCAATGAGAAGTCTGGCCAGTCACTGCTGGCTGGGACTGTTGGATGGATCATAAGGAAAATGGTGCAGTTAACTTGTTCGTGAATTCAGCTTTAGACCCCTCTACTTCTGGTCTGAGGCAGCCTTGAAGACAAGCTAGCAGAGATGTTTGGGCTGTTTGCCTTTAAGACATAGGTAACAGGGAATGTTTGGAAACCACATCTTTTTATGTTCCATGACCAGAAATCAGGAGACCTAGTTCCTGGGTATGTATCCTGGAGGAAGTTGTCCAACCATCTCAATTTCCATATTCATTAAGTAGGAACAGTAACACAGTATTGCCGTCTTATTGATTACTTTTATCTAGGTCTAGTGGACTTCATTAGGAGAGAGTAAATTAATGTGTGAGCATGTATGTGCACACACACACACACACACAAGCACACTTGTGTGCCTTTACATGCACACAAGCATTCACATACCACAGACAAAATAGTCATCACAAAGCACATGCATTAAATCTCATTTCATTAGTTAGAGAAATCTTTAAGACCATTAGCTATGATCAATTCACACCTCCTCTATAAACCATTATAATAATCCTGATTATCTGGTTTCTTGATTTGAAACAAATTAGAAATTGGTTAGTAGGATGAACCAAAAGAAGGCCATAGATGAGAGAAAATTGGGGCGTCTGGATAGCTCAGTCGGTGAAGCGTCTGCCTTCAGCACAGGTCATGATCTCAGGGTTCTGGGATAGAGCCCCAGTCAGCCTTCCTGAGTCAGGCTCCCTACTCAGCAGTCAATCTGCTTCTCCCTCTCCTTATATCCCTCCCCCTTCTTGTGCTTTCTCTCTAAGAAAGAAATAAAATCTTAAAACAAACAAAAAAAAAAAAAAAGAGAGAGAGAAGAGAAAATACTGCCATAGCAGGAATACCAGCCACAAAGAAATGACATTACTTTTTATATCCTGGTAGTTTCTGGTCATTTTCTTTTAAGAGCCAACACTCTTCAAAGTCTCTTTGATGATATCATTATTTTTTAAAACAATCGCATTTTAAAACCTGAAGAACCCAAATGATGCTCTAGTCCAAAGTTCTTATCCTCTAATGGGAGAGTTCAGGTTTCAAGTGATGAAGACACAAAGGCAGCCTATAGCTGAGTCGGGTTAGAGCCCCACTCTTCTCTGCCAAGTGCATTACTTCGCTCCTCATTTTATCAGTCAACATATACAGTTAACACCATTAACTGCCTGGGTCTCTACTAGACACAGAGCCTCTGACCTCCAGGGACTTACAGACCGTCAGGAGTCTTTCTCTGCATGAATTTCACCGCTAAATTATTCATTATCATTTTAGGTATTTTTAGATATGATCATCGGTACCTTCAGGCTCAACTGCTTCTATGTGTATGCTGAGGACACAGAGATCTTCAGGATGTGTTCCTTGTGACCCTCATTCACAGCAATGTGTGTTCAGAGTAGGATATTTTAAAATATCAATCAAGAACACTTTGGTAAGTGCTTACCATGTGCCCAACACTATTATGGGAATTTCAAATGACAGGGAAAAGAAAAAGACTGATGTTATTTTCTAGAAAATCATCATAGCCATAGACAAAATGGAGGGAGGAGGTTTCTAGGGCAAGCTGACTGCTGAGAGAGTAGGGACCGGAAATCTGCCATGCCCTGAAGCTTGGCTTTTTCCTATGGCCTGTGCACATAGGTCTGACCTCCGTGTGCCTCATCTGGAAAGTGGGGATAATAATGCCATCTACGTCTTAAGGTGGTCCTGAGCATTAGAGAAAATAATATCTATCGAGTACTTAGAATATTTCCTGGGGCATAGTAAACATTCAGTAAACACTGGCTTTAGAGTTTCAGGTTCTATAGTAGAGACTGAGTGTAGTCGATGAGTTTGTTCCATGGCACATCGAAAATTTATTGAGTGCTGCTCTGTGCTAGGCTGTGTGCTGGGTGATGAGAGTAAGGTGGTCAGTAAAAGAGACCATGTCCTGAGACAGTTGACCACCTAGAGCAGGGGTCAGCAAACTCCAGTTCTGGGACCCTATTTTTTTTTTTAAGATTTTATTTATTTATTTGACAGAGAGAGAGATCATAAGTAGGCAGAAAGGCAGTCAGAGAGAGAGGGGGGAAAGCAGGCTCCCTGCTGAGCAGAGAGCCCGATGTGGGGCTCGACACCAGGACCCTGAGACCACGACCCGAGCCGAAGGCAGAGGCCCAACCCACTGAGCCACTCAGGTGCCCCTGGGACCCTATTTTTGTCAACAAAGTTCTATAGGCAGAATTGAATAGTTACAACAGAGTCAGTGTGGCTCCCAGTGCCTGAAATAATTGCTGTGTGGCTCTTTGCAGGAAAAGTTTGTCAACCCTTGGTCTAGAGACCTGCTATTCTGTGTGTGGTTCCCAGACCACGGGATTAACATTGGCTGGGGGCAGTGATAAGAAATGCAAAATCTCAGGCCCCAACTCAAACCTTCTGATCTGCATCAGAATCTGCATTTTAATATGGTCACAGAGTTCTTTGAACACACAGTAAACTTTAATAAACATTGCATGGGGGGAAGTCAAAGACATTTAAGTAAGTTATTTATCTGGGTAAGAGAAAGTGTTATGATGGAGGCTGGTATAAGGAACCATTTCTAAAGCATTTGCTTTGGAAAGCTGTGTGGACGTTCCTCAAAAAATTAAAAATAGAGCTACCCTATGACCCAGCAACTACACTACTGGGTATTTATCCCAAAGATACAGATGTAGTGAAAAGAAGGGGCACAAACACCCCAAAGTTCATAGCAGCAATGTATACAGTAGCCAAACTATGAAAAGAGCCAAAATGCCCTTCAGTAGATGAATAGATAAAGAAGATGTGTTCCATATACACAATGGAATATGACTCAGCCATCAGAAAGGACGAATACCCACCATTTGTGTCAACATGGATGGGACTGGAGGAGATCATACTGAGTGAAATAAGTCAGGCAGAGAAAGTTAATTATATGGTTTCACTTATTTGTAGAACATAAGGAATAGCATAGAGGCCATTAGGAGAAGGAAGGGAAAAATGAAGGGGGAGAAATTGGGGTGGGATACAAACTGTGAGACTGTTGGCTCCAGGAAACAAACTGAGGGTTTTAGAACAGAGAAGCATGAGGGGATGGGTGAGCCCAGTGACGGATTTTAAGGAGGGCGTGGATTGCATGGAGCACTGGGTGTTATACACAAACAATGAATCTTGGAACACTACATCAAAAACTAATGTACTGTATGGTGACTAACATAACATAATAAAATTTTTTTTTAAAAATAAAGCATTTACTTTGCATCAGGGGCTGGCCTAAATGATGTACATACAGCACCTTATTTAGTTCTAATAAGGATTAAGAAGAGGATGCTCCCGGGGTGCCTGGGTGGCTCAGTGGGTTAAAGCCTCTGCCTTAGGCTTAGGTCATGGTCCTGGGATCGAGCCCCACATCGGGCTCTCTGCTCAGCAGGGAGCCTGCTTCCTCCTCTCTCTCTCTCTCTCTGCCTGCCTCTCTGCCTACTTGTGATCTCTATCTGTAAAGTGAATGAATAAAATCTTTAAAAAAAGAAAACAAAGAAAAAAAAGAAAAAAAAAAGAAGAGGATGCTCCCTTTATCATTGGTTGAGCAAACCTTGGTTTAAAACAGCCAGGTGATTTCAGTCAAGGCTTTCAGTCAGTGAATGGCAGAGCTGGAGTCTGAAGTCTGGTCTACCAGACTGCCAGCCGTTTGCCCTTCACTGTCATGTTCTGCCTCCTAAAAGCAACACACGAGAGAGAATAAGGAGAGATTTCACAGAGAAATCTTACAGAGTTGGCTCAGTGCCTACATCAGTAAGGGTCTAATCAGGAAAACAAAATCCACTCAAAGAATGTAAAACAGAAGAAATGTAATTGAGAGAATCGGCTACACAGCGATGGAGGAGCTGGAAAGGCGTCAGGAAATGGCGAGGCGTTCTGCAGTTAGCAGCCAGCAGCAAGTTGCCACCACCCATAGGCTGCAGAGAAGTGAGGGGGTGATGTCCCTGGAGCCCAGCCGCCAGAGTTGCCAGGGAGAGGCTGAACCCCTGTGGGCCTTTCCAGCTGGAGATCTAGCCCCAGGAGCCCAGAGCTGCTGGTCGTGTTGCTCAAGGCAGAGCCGGGGGCGGGGGGAGGATGGGGAGTCATCTGCTTCTCCCTCCCACCCTGTTTCTCCTCTAGCAAGAAGATGGCTCATGTAGGAGCCCAAAAAACGTGGCCTGCAGGGATCAAGATTCTGCAGTAAAGAGCATAGCAGGGAAAGGGCAAGCAATGGACCTATGAGCAAAAGGGCCAGGGTTGGGGGGGGGGGCTACTGGTACCTTGTCACTTCTTCCCCATGCCAAGAAAAGACCCCAGGCACTATCATAAATTTCCTTCTCCAGACTTTCAGGTCATCTCTCTTTTCATGCCGCATATTGCTGTCCTTAGATCATTGTTTTTTGCTTTATCTCTAGTTCTCTTTTCTAGTTTTAGTGCTACGGATGCACCCTTCATTTAAACTGTTGTGTTCCCAAATCCCTTTCTGTCCCTAGCTATGGTTTCTCAGCTTTCCTAATTCCATACTCAGCTGTCTTTGATTCAGATGCACCATCCTGCCCCCATGCCCCACAAGATTTGATACTTGTCCAGGAGCTTGGACACGACCTTGGATGGGGTCCTGGGTAATGAGAGAGAGCGAGCTCCTCAGACAGAAAAGGGTGATCTGGGCTTCCCAGCAAGGGGAGGCAGATAAAGCTCTAGGCCTAAGAGTGAGTTTAGATTCCATGTTCAGTATTTGGACTTTACCCTGGTAGGCAGCCATTGAAATATTTAAATAAGATGAGATACAATTGTATTTGTATTATGCAAACTTTACCCTTGCTGCAGAATGGTTGTTGCATTAGAAGAAATCAAATTGGGAATAGGGAGTCTGGTTACAAACCTGTTGCAGGGATAATAGTTGGTTGGTCTATGAAATGTCATAGTAAAAGGGGAAGGTGTGGATTTGAGAGACTGTGGCAGCCAACTGGTGGCTGCCATCCAAGCCTGTCTTTCTCCCACTTTTCTTCAGAGACCTGTTTTTGCTCAGGAGCTTACTCTTCCTATAGACATGGCTCTAGCACCGGACCCTCCCCAGATCACAGAGTGACTCTTGGTAAGTTCAGCCATGGCCGCTCTCCTCCCTTTCTTGATATTTTGACTGGGGACATGTGATGCAATTCTGGTTGATAAAAGGAACTGGAAGTTTGCTGGTGGCTAGGGGCAAGGGGTGGTTCAGGGAAGGAGTTTCTTTCTCTTAGAAAGAGATGAGCAAGGAGAAATTCATCTTTTTTGCCTCTGGTTGTGACTGAGGGAGGGAAACACAGACGTTGTGGCAGCCATCTTGGATCTGTGAGAGGTCAGCTGAAGGAGACAAGCCAACCCCCTGGGGATGGAAACACCACTTGTCTTGGAAGTATCACTGAATATCTTAATTACCCAACTCTGGAAATCTGTGCTGTGAGGCAATAAACCACTTAAAGTTTAAGCTGCTTTCAGTCTTCTTAAAAAAAAAAAAGTTGCAGCCATAAAATATCTTAATAGATATGGGGAAAAGAATTAGGAGGTCATAGGAGTTGGTGGCTTGATTGGTTGTGGGTGGTCAGGAGAGAGATGTAAGATGAGTCATTAGTTTTGAGCTTGGGTCATTAGGTAGAAAATGATACTAGTTACTAAGATGAAAACCTTAGGAGCTGGTTTTACTAGAATGGTGTGAATAAGAACATGCATGGTTTGAAAAAGAAACAGACGTTTGATTGGTGTATGTGATAGGTGTATGTGATAGGGGACTGTGATAGGGGACTGTGGTGTATGTGATAGGGGACTGTGATGAGCTGAGGGTGGAAGGGGTCACTGTGGTCACATGTTATGTCCTTTAGTGGTGATGGATCTTGGGCATCTCTGTGACATTGGCCATGTTGTTTGACTTTTCTGAGCATCAGCTTCTTAATCAGTAAAATAGAATGAATACTGCCTAGCTCATAGAGTAGTCCTCGTAAAGATGAAATGCAATGTACACATCAACCAAACATAGCAATATTATTTGATGGGGCCCAGGAGGGGGGCTCTAGGTGCTTACATGCTGAGGGCTGTGCTAGATTTCAGCTGGCAGAAGGGCTGTGACATGGTCAGAAGGTCAGAGTCTGGAGACAGAAAGCTCAAGTCAATTGTCACGGCAGATGTCTAGATCTGTAGTTGTCATACACCCCAGAGTCTCTGAATCTTTTGTTGAAATGAAAGCTTATTCAAAAGTAAATAAATAAATAAGTAAATCTTCCCTTCCACTCTTACCTGAGTAACTTTTGAAGGGGTCCCAAGGAATCTATAGCTTTCTATGGGGAGCAGGTTGGAAGTAGCTAATACAGACAGGAAGCACTGGAGAGAATGATTGTGGAAAAGGTTAAAAGAGCGAGATACTCAGGAAGACCACCATTAAAGGAATAGAAGTTAATAAATGTAACACTGAATCAATTTATTCAACTAAACTATTTAAATATCTTACCTAGAGAACTCCTACTCATCCTTCAGAATATAGCGCAAGCATTGCCTCCTCCAGGAAGGCTTCCTTGACCAGCCCCCCCAGTGTCCTTTCTCTGTTCCCCCTGTCCAGAGAAATGGCCTTCTTGCTGGCCTTCTGCCCTGCTGACTGTGAGCGGGGCTGGCTGACTTATCTCTGTAGCCCCTGTGATGCCCAGCTGAGAACTTTGCCCTTGTCTGAACTGCCTCTCTAAATGAGTACCGGGCAGACTGACTGAGGTGCCAGGCTCAACATTCAGAGGAAGGAACTGGGGCCTAAGGGCTGAAGGTGGGACTGTTTGTCCACGCTGTGAAAGTTGTAATCTGGGTTAAGGTCAGGAGGAATAGGAGAAATGGATGGATTAGAACCCAACTTGTGAAGACTAAATTTAAACCTCAAGGTAAAGGAACCTAATGGTGAGCAAAAAAGAACAGAGGCTTGCTAGGACTGGAAGAGAAAAGTAAGATGCAAAGCATTACGTCGTGTGTCCCAACTCCTGCAGACAGTAGGAACCCAGTGGACTTCAAGCCAGGTCTGTGACTCCCTGGCAGGGAAACCCCCTTACCCCGTCCCCTGCCCGCTCTCCACTGGCCTGCGAGAATGGGCATGCAGCTGCTGCCTCTCCAGAAAGACTTGTTGATTAAGCGATTGAATGAAACCATTTTGTCTTGATTCTCTTTCTAGATTTCAGTCACTTGTTTAAATGGTGTTCTTCTGACCCTGCTTGGCATTTCAACCATGCGACATCCGTGGGCTTCGCGTCATTACACATCAACACAGGCACCTCCTTGCCTCCCGTGGCTCCCCCACACTGGTTCTTGGTGTCCAAGATCAAAGAGAAATATTGTTTCCACCGCAGATGAAGAAACAAGGCTGGCCGCCTTTGATGTCAGGCAGCCGCGGTATAATCTGTGCCCCCGACTTGCTTTTACTGCCGATGTAATTTGCAGCTGCAATGTCGAGTCTGGGTAATTGTTTCTCCAACCCAAACGCCACTAGTATTTTTTATTTAAGCGGGAATTTTCATTTGGCTAAATAAACAGTTCTTTCCACCCCCAGCGGATGGTGGCCCTGAAACACGGGGGTGCTGGTGGTTTTCAAGAAAACAGAGCCCAGGTAATCAGGAAGCCCTAACAAGAGGCCATTATGTAGAGCGCACCCTTCTTTAACTTTGTCTTTTATGGGAATAGTGTGATTTCAGTTCCATAAATACTAAGAGGTTTACCGCTGGGCACTGGGGCCTTCCATCTCATTCACCTCGGAAATTAAGGCCTTCCCTGCAATGTTTCTCTTTGTCTCTAATATCACTTTAGCTGCCTTTAGGAACCAAGCCAGGACGTAAAGGATTCAGACCATTTTGTTTTTTACAAGGTCAGATTGCTCATGATTCCTAACAGAGAACATTGAAAACCTTTTTATTGAGGGGCCGCCCTCCTTCTAATGTATCTCTCCTTTCAGAAACAGTTGCAGTCAAAGACATTAAGTTCAAACCTTAATCTTGGTTCAAAATAATAGTCGTAGTAGTAGCAACAATAGGGGCAGAAAATGCCATGCGCTCATAAACATGTTGCAGACGGAGTCCTAGGCCCTGCACCCACCACCTGCTGTGTAAACCTTGCAACAACCCGGCCAGACGGCTATTTGAGCTCTATTTTGCAAAAGAGCATGGTAAGGCTCAGAGAGATTAAATGCCGTCTCCCCAAACGACACAGGAAGAGAGGGAAGCAAAGCCAGCTCTGAAGCCATCCTTTCTGTGCTATGCGTCAGGACCGTGCTTTTCCTAGGACATGGTATGGATTTTCACAAGAGCAAAAATTACGATCGGGTCAAAAGCAACGATGTATGCGATAGGTAGTGGAACAGGCGACCCAGGCCCTATTTTGTTGAGTAGTGGTATATAAAGCGCTTGAGTGCCCAGTTGTCCTGGTGCCTCTTTCCTCTGCCTACAATGTCCTCCCTACTGTGCGGCACATTCTGTCCTGCTCTGGATTCCTTCATAGGGAGTCTTTCCTAATCTTTTTTTTTTTTTTTAAGATTTTATTTATTTATTTGACAGACAGAGATCACAAGTAGGCAGAGAGGCAGGCAGAGAGAGAGAGAGGAAGGGAAGCAGGCTCCCTGCTGAGCAGAGAACCCAATGCGGGGCTCGATCCCAGGACCCTGAGATCATGACCTGAGCCGAAGGCAGAGGCTTTAACCCACTGAGCCACCCAGGCGCCCCTAAAAAGCTACTCCCACGCACTGTTATAGCTACTTTGTTAACTTCTCTCATGGCCCTATCGCACTGTCACCTCCAGCAGGTGGTGAGCTCCTTAAGGGCGGAGATAATGTCTTATCTGATACCATATTCCAATGCCTGGCACCGCACTTGCTGTATGAATGGTGTTCAAGAAGCATTTATTGGATGGATGGATGGATGGACGGACGGACAGATGAATGAAGTGAATAAATACACAAATAGCTAAACAACTTACTACCTCATCACTAAGATAGTTAATATTATTTCCCATCATGTCTAGTAAGAGTGTAACTGTCGAATCACACTTATTTCTTAGAACCGGGCTCTCTGGCTTTCTTATTGTCTATTCTGGGATGGGGTCAGGAGGGTTCTCCACATTCCTCCCTGATGGCTATTTCCCAAAGGGTTCTGTTAAAGAAGCTATGAATAATGCCTCCGAAGGACTTCATTCATTTGAGCTCATTTGAAGATGAGTTTTTGTAGGTGGGGGAATGCCCACACATCTCGCGATGCTGAGTCAGTGGAGATCCTCTCCATCACTTCGATTTCTCCCAACAAAATGTCTATCTCCTGTGTCTCCTTTTTTCCCCAATGTCTTTCAAAATATTCTCCATAAAATTATTCAGGCAGAACTCTTGTTCAAACTATACCTGATCTCTTCAGTTTAGAGAGAAGCGTTCCAAAATAAGAGCCTCTACTTGGGGGGAGACTGGGCTCTTCAATTTTGACTTCTAAGCTCTGTGTTCTCTATTTTAAACTCTGGTTGAAATGTGGAAAGAAGTCTGCTTTCTCTTTTCATTTCCTTTGCATAGTAATTCCAGCCTGACATTTATAAAAAGAACTTTACTACACATGCTGGGAGAACAATGGA
This sequence comes from Enhydra lutris kenyoni, assembly GCF_002288905.1. NCBI lineage: Eukaryota > Metazoa > Chordata > Mammalia > Carnivora > Mustelidae > Enhydra > Enhydra lutris. Next base: position 26,879,193 of record NW_019154093.1, on the reverse strand, counting down.
GGATATGGTTGATAGGAACAGAGTAAAGCAGTCATGTGTTTGCCTTTCCCAGTAGAATGTGAGCTCCCAGCAGGCAGGAACTATACTTAATTCGTGTTTATATTCTAGTTCCTCACCTGGAACACAGTGGCTGTTCTATAAATACCTGAATGAAGGAAGGAAGGAAGAAGTGAATAGGTAAATGTAGAAAGGACTGAATAAGGCAAACATTGAAGATCTGGACTGGACCCAATAGCCACAGATGTTGTCGCTCAGCCCTTGACACCTTTGTGCTCCTTTCTCTTTCTTCCCTCTTCCTTTGTTCTCTCTTTTTTTCCATCTCAGCCTCTTGTTTCCAAGTGGCAAATGCCATTCCATTTCCTGACAGAGCAAACTTGCTGCCCTGCCCTGGGTTGAAACCGTACTGTCAGGTCCACCCTAAAGCCCCTTACACTTGGTTTCTTGTCTGGGGAGCTCTTAACTTCACTGCTGATTTGTCCCGCAGCTGTGATTGGCCTTCGTTGAGCCCCAACATCAAACAAAGCTCCCCCCACTTAGGTCCTTCCCATCTTTGGAGCTTTCTTTAAAGAGCCGAGGCCAGAGTGACCTAATTGGCATATAATGAGGATCGATCTGCAGGCAACAACGGAACCCTCAACTTTTAATTTTAGATTCTGATTAATTAATTCATAGTAAGTTTCCCTCTTAAAATGTTACTCCTTTAAGTGTTAACTGTCTTTAAAAGGTCATACTTAGAGGATAATAAGACTCAGAACACAGTTACTGAGTCCCCATTACAGAGCTGGGGCTACAACAATAGCTACGACATACTGTTACCTCCTACCTAATAAGCACCGTACATACATGATGATAGTTAGTTCTCATCCCAGACATGCTGTCCATGTATTATGCGCGGCGGTTTCCATGCAATTGCTTCCATGGTATATTTGAGGAATGTGGGAGTTGGAAAAGTTACACATTTTGCCCAAGTTCCCTTGGCCAAAAGGTGACTGAGCTCCAATATGAATCAGAGATTGTCTTGATTCCAAAGCTCATGCTCTTTTGCACCCTAGCGAACAGCCATGCCACAAGGACCTCACAAGGTTTCGTGCTGCTCTCTGTGAGAGGCACCATGCATGAACCCGGGGTCAAGTGCTGTCAAAACACCAAGTAGAAAGGAGCAAAAGAGCAAATAGTGTCTAAAGGAGAAGACATGTTGCCGAGCTTTGAAAAGAATGAATAGGGATTTGCTGGCCAGAGAACAAAGGGAAGAGAATTCCCAGCAGAAGGAACAGCAAGGAAGAATGTACCAGCACTGGGGAAGACACGCTATATTCAGGAATGGGGAGTAGGTCCACGGGGCAAGGAAGCACGATGTAGGATGGCTGAGGCAGCCAGGGGAGAGGTTGGGGACAGCGGCCAGAGGGAGGACGAGAGGGGTAGACTGCTTAGAGCTTTAATACCTAATATCTTTAATCTATGGTTAATGAGATGCCATAAAAGACTTCCAAACATCAGATCCAGTGGCTGGAAAATGTCCTTCTCCCCAAGGCCTGATACTAATAGTGGAACCACACACCTTGTGACAGAGGGACACAAGCAAGGGAGTGAGCTGGAGAAATAGTGTGCGTTAAATCCTCCAGTCACCTCTATAGGTGGGAGAGTTCAAACCAAGAAGTGCTTTTTGAACACCTACATATAAATGCATATATATGTATGCATACATGTACATGTATATATGTCATGGGAAACTCAATTTTGGAGACTTTTATTTATTTGTCAGAGAGAGAGAGCACAAGCAGAGGGAGCAGCAGGCAGAGAGAGAAGCAGGCTGCCCGATGAGCTAGGAGCCCGATGTAGGGACTCGGTCTTAGGTCTCTGGGATCATAACCTGAGCCGAAGGCAGACACTTAACTGACTGAGCCACCCAGATGTCCTGAGAAAATTCATTTTAAAAGTGTCAAGCTTGGGGTGCCTGGGTGGCTCAGTAGGTTAAAGCCTCTGCCTTCAGCTCAGGTCATGATCCCGGTGTCCTGGGATCGAGCCCCGCATTGGGCTCTCTGCTCGGCGGGGAGCCTGCTTCCTCCTCTCTGCCTGTCTCTCTGCCTAGTTGTGATCTCTATCTGTCAAATAAATTAAAAAAATAAAAATAAAAAAAATAAAAGTGTCAAACTGGAACTTTGATTCTGGGCAGAGACATTATCCAAGGAGGCCAGGAGGCTGGCCCACGGCATTCAGCCACTCTGCTAATGAATTCCTTTTTCCAGACCCCCTGTTTGAAATGGAGCATAATGAGAGTGATGATTCTGCCCCATGCAGGGAGGCCTTGGAAAATAATGCCTCATCATCATCTAATTAAAAACCTTTAAGTACTTTTGTGGAAATAGGTAACAACACCCCAACATGAAAAATGGGGGAGGGTTGGAGCCCTTAGGAAAAAATAATTTCATTTTGCTGGGAGATTTTTGCACTTTTTAAGGGAGACTGGTTGTATTTAAAATAGGAGGTTTGTTTGTTTGTTTTTTAAACATTTTGTTTTTTAAAGATTTTATTCATTTACTTGACAGAGATCACAAGTAGGCAGAGAGGCAGGCAGAGAGAGAAGGGGAGGCAGGCTCCCTGCTGAGCAGAGAGCCCCGATGTGGGCTCCATCTCAGGACCCCGGGATCATGACCCAAGCCGAAGGCAGAGGCTTTAACCCACTGAGCCACCCAGGAGCCCCATAAAATATGAGGTTTTATATAGTATTTCAAATAAAGAGAAATAAAAATATCAAGACTAGTTGGGGCCATTGGATCTCTTGCCTCAACAGAGGACGGCGGCTTCGTGGTATCTGCCTTATTCTTTTGAGAAGGAACCTCTAACCTAGGGATTCTAGATGAGATCACACAGGCGGGCTGAATATGGAGCCCATTGCTCCGTCCTTCCGTCTGCATTAGGGCATACTGCCCCTGAGTAAGAGGCCATTCTATAAGCCAACATCCTCTGTAAAAAAGGATTCATTTTTTTTCCTCCTGATCAAATACCATTCTTCTACTTTGCTAGCACTCATTAAATGCCTAGTATAAAATCCCAATTGTATTCTCCCCATCTGCTTTCAAAGGCAATCTCGCCATCCTGTAACAAAATGCACCTATGCTGTTAATCCCCCTGGTGCGCTGCTGGCCTTTATATGTACATGATTTTTCAAACATATTTTCCCCAGCATAATCACTATCATTTATTCCACATCACCTGTGATAATCCTATGTTTATACAACTTTAACGTCTATATATAATATAAATATATAAATTTATTTATTTACATAAATATCTGTATATTCAAATTACATTTCTATAAATATATACTAAATACATAAATATAAATTTATAAATATAAATATTAATTTATGTATATTTATATATTAATTAATATAAATATATAATAAATACATAAATATTATATATACACATATATGTACGTGTGTGTGTGTGTGTATGGATACACACACTTATTTATTTCTCCATTTTATAGAGAAGAGAAGTGAGGCTCAGAGGGGCAGAGGCTCTTTAGTAACTGGTGAGCCTCGGTCTTGTCTCTGACAAACAAAGCCTAGGCTTTCCCACTGTAACCTGCTACCACAGGGATTAAGATGGGATGTGGTTCCAGTTCTCAGCTGGTTTAAAGATCAGAATTACACAGCTCTTGTTGTAGCTGGACATGCAACGTTTCTTTACACGTGGACGTATTTCATCAGTGATTCCCCTACTCAAACAGGATTGTGTGTGAGCAACCCCGGGACGATCTCCTTCCCTTCCTGTAGCAAAAAGGAAGACAGAGTCACGGAAAGGAGGCAAAATTGGAGAGAACGTCAGAGGAAGGAAGGCCTGAGCATCCCATAAACCTTTCCACCTGACTCTAAAGCAGAGATGCTAACAATAAGGACAACAACGATGCTCCTGGCATCCTCTCAATAATCCTGTAGGTATAAACGATTATTCCCATTTTATAGATGGGGACAGTGAGGCTGAAAAAATTCAAGATTTTTTAAAAAAGCTATTCAAAGGCTTTAAATATGTAGTTTTGAAGCAGAAGTTTGGAGGCCCTGTCTGTGGCCCCTGGGTACCTCTGGCTTTATTTTCTTCCCTGCTTCCCTTCTTCATTGTTTCAGTGGCACAGGGAGAGGTAGCCTTCTCTAGGGCCTGCATGAACTCCTCTCCGTCCCTGGGATGTTCTGCTTAAATATACTCTCACCTGCCCCCTCAGCTCATGCTGGACTCCCCTCAAATGTCACCTGCTCAGGAAACCTTCCCTGACCCCTACCAGTTACTCTCTGGTCCTTTTTTTTTTTTTTTTTTTAAGAGTCATTATCCCACCTGTCATCGTATTCTGCATTTGTCTGTCTGTTCATTCCTTGGCTGGCTCTCTCGAACATAAACACCGTCAGCAGGATTTTGTCCATATTATTTACTGAGGCACCCCAAAAGCTCACTGCAGTGCCTGGCACAGAAATGAGCATTCCCATATTTGTTGAATGAATGATTTGCAAAGTACACAACCAAATGTTATCTTAGGTTAGTTCCATTGTAAGAACTTTCCCATAACTACATTCACAAAATACAGACTCAAGTTTGCCACCATGAGTTATCTGTTCTTTCCATTACTCAGCACTTATGGAGCCCGCCCTCACCCCCACCACTATGCCAGGCTTACTGAGGCATCGGGCAAGAGAGGCAGCTCCCCACCTTCCCAGTCCCGGAGCAACATGGGGGATATGCCCATACAATGTGCTGTGGTGTGGAGCACAGGGTGATACAGGTGGGGAAGGTGCCCTCCATCTCCAAGGCCAGTAGTTGAATTAGGGAAATCTATGTTGTGTCTTTTAGGGTGAGCTCATTTATTCCGTGATTATGGGGTGGGGAGATAAAGAAATGGTCAGCAGATGTGGCTTCATTTTTCACCAAAAATTTCCCCCAGGCAGGGGCTGGAAGGGGAAGGACCTGTAAGGCAGTGAGTGTGCCTCCACCCTGGGAGCCCAGGGGAAGGAAGGAGGATCCTGTGCTGTTTTATTAACACCCAAGAATACCACTTCCCAGAAATCACAACTTAGAGCTTTCTTGGAGTGGGTTCATTTTCTACTCTAAACCACTTGACTCATTTTTTCCAGAGAAGAGTAAATTTCAAACCCCTTCAAAGCCAGTCTTTCCGGTCTATAGGCTAGCCACAGCAGTAACAGTGATCCCTGCTCCTCGGGGCTTTCAGATGATGGATGTCCAGACTCCTTGGCTTAGCTCATGAGACCAGGAGATTGGGCCCCTGCTCAGCTCGCCATCATGTCCGGCCTTTCCTGCACAGATAGCTGTGTGCAGCAGGGCCCTCGGGGAGCCATGCTGTTTCCCATCCCCAGTTACCTGCTGGGACCCCTGCCTCTGCCTGGAATGTCCTTCCTCTCTACTTCCCTTGACTCTCTCCCCCACTCCACCCTCATTATCCTCCAGAAGTTCAGCTGAGGTGAAACTGCCTCCAGTGAGCCTTCCCTGACTGCTCCCCATCCCACCCCTTTTCCCACCCCATCCCCGCTTTTGGGTTCCCACAGCATCCCCAGAGTCCCCCTGACTTAGCCATGTTGATGTTATCATTTGTCTCTGTACTCACGTGTCCTCCCTCACTAGACAGGAAGCTTTTTGAGAACAGGAATTGTATTGATTTTTGTCTTTTTTAAAAATTAGTTTTCCTATCATCTTTCTCAAGGACCAGGTATTTAATGCTTATTAAATTAGGTCTTTGCAGACTGGCTAAAATCCTGTAGACGTCCCTTTATTTTTCCATACTTTATTATGAAGGAATGGTTTTAGGGTATATCTAGATTAATGATTCAGAGTGCATAAAGGAAAAACATCCCCCACAAGCCAGTCTGGATTTGGTGTCAACATCCTATATCAGAATGAAAAACTAGAGGAAGGGGACCCATGGCTTTTGGTGTGGCAGGGAGGCAGAGAAGACCCGTTCTGTGGTCTGCCACTCTATTTCTCTGTGAATGTGGGTAAGTCATTGTCTGTCCCTGATCTTCCCTTTCCTCCTCTGAAAGAATGAGGACTCAGTCCTCTGGACTGAGGACAGCTGGGATCCCTTGCAGATCTAAAATCTTATAATTCTATGATCCTTTTCATGGCTTACCCACACTGGCGCAGGCTCAACGATTGCATTCCTATTTCCGTGCCTTGTGGCAGAGAAAGACATACTCCTTTACTGCATCCTGAACTACTGGGCTAGAAAATGCAAGTCTCTGACCTCAGCAGAGAAACTCTGAAGTCCCCACCAGTCACATTTCTCAAAAGATGGTGCATTTAAGTATTCAAGTGAGGGGAGAAAAAAAGATACAGGAAGTTACTCATTCACTGCTTTTAAGGCTCAAAAACTTAGTTTATTCTTTATACTACATTTGTCTCTGTATTTTCTCATTTAATCTCCCCAGCATCCCTATGAGGTATCCAGGATGAGAAACTAGGTAGCTCTTGATGACATTCACCAAAAGGTGTTGCTCCCCGATCTTCTGAGAGCATAGTAGGAACATGATTCCTGCCCTGCTGTGCTTGGGAGTACCAGGCAACCGGTTCCATGTAAGAACTGTGAAATTCTAGAGGTAATGTTTGTTCATTTCCAGCTGAGCATTTAAGTGCAGCTATGAGGCCAAAGTGGGTTTTTTGTTCCCTTTGCCAAAGTGGCCAGGAGTAGTCAGGAGATATTTCATCAGCCTAGACCCTGGAGTGAGGCCGATATAGAGAAGAACCCCAAAATGACCTGAGAAAGACACACAGCATAAGCAAAATATCTCTGTTGTTTTCGGTCATTTACATTTTGATGCTATTTGTTACTGCACCATAATTTAATGTATCTTGACTGATACAGGCATTTGCCCCATTTTGCCCATAAAGAAACTGAAACTCAGTAAAATAAAATAAACAGACTTTTGCAAGATCATAAAAACTTCATATGTGCTCAAGCCAGGGATTTCGACTTGGGTCTTTTGACTCCACATTAGTGCTATTTCCCCCAATACTGCACAGCTGTCTTAATGTCTTAGTGTTCAGTATTAAGTTTAATTTCATTTGAACTGACTCTGTGGGTCCTGGTTTTCTTGATTCATCTCTGGAAGGTTAAAAGGGAAAATGACAAGATCACAGGCTTTGGAGGTAAGCAGAGATGAACTTGAGTCCCAGCTGTAGGACTTAAAGCTTGGGGTCATTGGTACATTGCTAGAATGTGCTCTCCTGTGTCTACTGATTCAAACCAAGATTGCAAGGATCAGAAATTCTTAATAGTAGGGACTACTTGGGGGCGCCTGGGTGACTCAGTTGGTTAGGCATCTGACTCGTGAATTTGACTCAGGTCATGACCTCAGCGTTGTGGTCCTGAGCCCTGCATCGGGCCCTGTGCTCAGCTTGAAGTCTGCCTCTCCAACTCCTTGCTTTGCATTCACTCTCTCCCTCTCACAAATAAGTAAATAAAATTAAAAAAAAATAGTAGGGAATACCGACTGTTAATGGTATAGCAGCATCAGGCATCACTGGCATTGTGAGTAGAGGTTTTAGGGCGGGGTCTGCCATCTGGATATCCTCAAATGGGAGAGGCCAAGCAATTTGCCTGAAGTCATAGAGTAAATGGAAGAGCCTCCATGCCAACCCAGACCTCTCCGATCCCTTCCAGTATGTCTCCCTGCCTCCAGAGGAGAGTGGCCCTACTGAAACCCTACATCAGCGAGGAAGGAAAGGCACAGACTGATTTTCATGATTGAGCTCAACCTGGAGGGCCCTCCTATTTCTCTTCTTGTTTGCCTTAGAGCTTGGAGTTGATTTACTCTTGGAATGTTCCTCTCCTTTCTCTTACTCTGGCATTAACATTGAGAACAGCAGGCATTGCCTTGGCAAGGTTACAGGATAAACTTGCTGCTTTTAGGACATCTGCATCCAGCAAACCTTTATTTTCTCTCCCTTGGGCATAATCTTGGAAAAACACATCTGTTATTCCGGGTGCTTACCTGGCTGGGCTTGTTTTTCTTCTCTCGGATGGAGAAATATTCTGTCAAGATATGAGGAAGAGTTTTCACACCCTCTGAAGCCACAGACCCTTTGTGTACTTAAAAAAAAAATTTAAAAAACTCAGAATCTTGATTGAATCATAAACTTTTTTTGAGAGGAGGAGAGTACCACCTGTGTCCCAGAGTCCTTCAGTTCTAGGAGATCAAAGTCACAGGAGATGCTTCAGGGTCTTTTTCTGACTAAGTCACTGAAGTGTGGGCAGTGGCTGGTGTTTGAGTACATCTTAACAGACTATTCCTCAGATGCTCCGCCCTAGGACACTCCTCCCTCCCCTTTCCATTGGCTAAGCCACATTTATACATGGCTGCCTCCAACTCTATCCTCTCTAGTGAGCTCTTCAGTACCCGAGAAACAAAGACCAGAGTAAGGATAAAAACTCAGTTCTGCCCCATTCACTCGTTCACTCATTTTAGAACAATTACTGAGCAGCTACTATTTATCGAGCATAGTACTAAACTCTGAGGAGACACCGGTCGTCCCATCCCTGATCTCACTGAGAGTTTAAAGAGTAGAGATTGGGAAAGTGCCAAGATATTTATAGCAGAACGTGATTAATTACTTAATAATAAGCTTATCATTCATTCAACAATGTTGAGTGCCGACCACATGCCAAGCACTGCCTTAAGTCCTGCGAACACAGCAGTGAGCAAAAGAGACAAACATCCCCGCCCTCATGAAGTTGACTTTTCCGTGATGTAGGCAGGGCAGATAATACCGTGGGTAAGGCTACGTCGCAGAGGTGAGTGGTGATGACGAGCATCGTGAAGAGAACTGCGGCACAGCGGTTGGTAAGGATGTGATGGAGGGTCTGTTTCAGCGAGGGTGGCCTTGGAAGGACTCTCTGAGGAGGTGATGCCTGAGGGGACCCCTGCAATGAGAGCTTGGTCATGAGACCAAAAGGGCAGCGTCTTATGGGGCTTCTTGGAGGGGATCCTACCCATGTCTGCTTGTGACTTTGCTCAAGCCACTTGACTTCTCTGAACTTTTGTCTCTTTCTGTGGACCTTAAGGAAGTTTAGTGCCCTGCCTGCTCACATCTTCCTTTTTTTTTTTTTTTTAAGATTTTTATTTATTTATCTAACAGACAGAGATCACAAGTAGGCAGAGAGAGAGGAAGGGAAGCAGGCTCCCCGCTGAGCAGAGAGCCGGATGCGGACTCTGGGATCATGACCTGAGCTGAAAGCAGAGGCTTTAACCCACTGAACTCCCCAGGTGGTCCATGCTCACGTCTTCTGATGGTGGAAATGAGAAGAGAATCCATTCCTGGACGAGCTGCCTTGCTCTCCCTCCTGGGACCTGGGACGTGTTCTCGTGAACCTGTTCCCCAGAAGGCCTAGACTCATAACAACCTCATGGCTCCAGTGGTGCAGATGTGAGGTCACACAATGGTCTTTGAATCCTGCCATGAAAAAGCAGGTCTCCTCACCTCCCTGAACCCCATTCCCTCTTCTGCACAATGGGGATAGTGAACAGAACCTGTGTTTTCTGATTATTGTCAGGACTAAGGGAGCTTGTGCATTTAATGGCAGCAGGGTTTGCCCTGCACAAAGCAATCCAGCACGGTGTTCACTGTAATAGTGTTAGTATCATTACGTTTATTAATATTTAAACTAACAGCAGCACATGTGGAAGCCTCAAGCACGTGTCTGGCATGTCATTGCTACTCAGCAAATATTATTCCCGTCCCTTCTCTTCTTCTTCTTTCTCATTCTCTATTTCCAGTGATGCTTCCCCCTTCCCCTCTGTTCTGTTTGATCCAGAGCCAAGGTTGCAGAGAGCTGGCATCTTAGCTTAGGCTCAAGGGAAAGAACAAGATAAAGGAAAGCTTTAGCTTCTTTTTGGGGAACATTCACTGTGCATCTACAGATTGCCAGGCTCTGTTCTAGTCACTTTGCATATAGGCTAACCTACTTGATCCTCACACTGACACTCTAAGTTATATGTGTTGATTATCCTCATTTTTATAGTTAATGGAAACTGAGGTACAGCAATATTAAGTAACTTCTCCAAGGTCACTGAGCTAATTAGTCAAGGAACTCTTGATCCCAAGCCCCCAGAACAGGGAGGGTTTAAGCACTCAGGGCAGTAGTTCTTTAAGGGACTAAGATAAAAAATCGGTGGAAGGCTTCTGCATGTCTTGTCTCTCCAAAGCCTGAACATGGCAGGTGAGGCACAGTGGGAGCCTGAACCCTGATGTGAGGCGGTACCCTATGCTTGGAAGGAATGCCCCTGTCACTTGGGCTCCACTTACCTTTTTGGACCCGCCTCTCTCCTTCCCTGGGGCTGACACGCATGTCACAGACAGTTGTAAACTGATGATCTCCAAGGAAGGTACCACAGAAAGACAAAGTGAATCGAAGAGAAACAAATGGAGCCTTCTGGGTTCAAACGCTCAGACTCTCAAGCATGTAGTGCTTGGAGCCAGTGCTGCTTGTTTCAGAACTCCAGGAGGAATACCGTTGCCGACTCTCTACATTCTGCCCTCTGAGCATGAAGGCACCCCCTCAGCTCTGAGAGGCACAATGTGGATTCCCAGGCACAGAAGCAGCATAAGGGGGATTTGGTCCCCAGCCTTTGGACACTGCTGATCTTCCCACCCCCTTTTTCTTCTAGGAGAGCATCTGGCTTTGAGGAATAGCAGGAGTACTTAGTTAGACTGCTGGCACACCCCTTGATCTTTGGGGAGCGAGGGTCAGAAGAACAATTACCCAGCCTGCAATCCTTCTCCACCTTCTCCTCTCGACATGTTGGTATTACATAAGATTGTCAGTGCAGCTCTGTTCTTCTGGCCTCTCTCTCCCTCCTTCTCTTTCTCTCCTCCTATCCACTGCTGTCTATAGCTTCTTCATTCTCATTATTTTCCTGACTTCCCCTCTTTCCTTCTTTTTCCTCCTCATCTAGGGAGTAATGAGCCCATTTGGTCAATTTCAGGGCCATTCCCTGGCCTGCAGAAGATCATCTGTCCACTGGGATGCCAGCACTGTGCAGAGGAAAGCTTGGGGGATCAGACAAATGTGAATTCAAATCCTGGTTTTGGGCTTCTTTGCTGTGTGTGCTGGAAATGATACAGCCTCAGTCTTCTCTTTAAATATGTAATGGATCAACAAATGAGTGTGCTCAAGATTAGCCCATGACAAGTGATCAATAGATGGTAATAATCATCATTGTTGTTATTGTTATTAGTACTGTTATTCCCTTATAGAAAGGGTGTGTGTAAGTTAGTCCAGGCCTGTCCTAGCTCACTAGGTCTCAGCAACTATCATTGCTCCTCAGGGCTCTCTCTTCTCAGAACCTGAGCCAATAATGGTAAAGTCTAATAGAATATTAGGAGCTCTGTCCTCAGATAAGGGGGTAGCAGAAATCAGATGTGCAGTTATGCAGAGTAAATGTGGCCCGGGAAGAAATCCCCTGGCCTACCCCACCGTGAACAGCCTTGAGTTACAACTTCCCTGTCTGACCTTTCCATGTGTGTCTACTCTGACCACCTGGCCTGCTTCCAAGTTCCTGGTTCCTGTTCCAGTTTCCTGCTGGGATGAGCCTAGCTGGAACCCTTAGCCTGGTGAGATCCTGGGTCCTTTCCAGCTCTGAATTGTAGGGCTTAAGGATTCTTCTTCTTTGGCTTGGGATACAGATGACACTATGAAAACCTGGTGCCAGAGTAGTGTAGCTAGGGGAGGCCTGGAGTTTGGCCTCTGGATGTCTCCAGGGCCACTGCAAAAAAGGTGCCTTTGTCACTGCCTTCAGAGCCATAACAGTAGTGTCATTTGAAGACACTGAGTGGGAGGGGAACAAGATTTGTTTATGATTACTGACACTGGCAAAAATACTCCGGCATTTCCAAAAGAGTGGTAGATTTGGAATCAGGAGGCTTGATTCTGAGTCACAGCTGCCGTTTACTAATTATAAAGACTTTGGCAAGTAATTGAACCTCTCGAAGGACATCCCCTACCATTCAATGACAGTAGTCCTCTAATGTGGATACATCTAGCACAATGCCTAGTAAAGCTGGTTCCTTCCTTTATTAAAGCAGTCTTACAGGTGTGGAGGACTTTTGTCATGGATTTCTGCTCTGCTTGGAGACACAAGGTGTTTACAGCAGATGCCAGTTACAGCATGGCATTCGGGTTAAGTGTAAAGACTCCTATGTGAGGATGCCTGGTTTCATATCTTGAACATCCTTATCAGCTATGACCTTGGACACATTACCCTTCCTCTATATATCTCCATTTTCTTTTTGTCTGTAGAATGGGGCTTATCATGTTAGTACCTAACTCATAGAGTTGTTCTGAGGTTTAGGAGAGCTAATTGCCATGAAACTCTTAGAACCATAACTCCACAAACCTTTGTCTCAGTATTGGCTGTTGCTATCATATGTCCAGCTCATAATAAGCTGCCTTAAATGCCTCCCCCTGTGAACATTTTTTTTTTCTTTCACCCCTGGCCTTGTTTGACTAGACTAGGAGCGGATTCCTGATTCTAAGTGAAGCTGATTAAAGTCCCTTCTCTGGTAATTTGAGAGTTAAACCAAGTTAAACCAAATAATGATGTTTGTGCGTGCACGCATGCTTGCGCATGTGTGTGTGTGTGAGATAGAGAGAGAGGAACAGATAGGAGAAAGAGGAACTTGTGACAAATATATTCTGTGTCATTATAGTCAATCCCTCTGAATCAGTCAGGATAAGCTGATTTATGCTGCAGTAACAAACATCTCCAAATCGCAGTCGTTTGATACTGCACAGGTTTCGCTTCTATGTGCCAACCTACATGCTCATCAGGGAGCTCTTTCTTATCATCACTCACAGGTACAGTCTTTATCTTGACATGTTACCACAAGAACTTTGGTAGGGAAGTAATTATGGCAAATGTGCACTGGCTCTAAACCTTCTTGTAAGTAATACAGATTGATTCTGTTCACAATTTCACTGACCAAACACATCACAGGACCACACTTACCTTTTAAAGAGTGGAGAAGTACAACTTTACCATGTGGCATTAATGGGTACCCAGATATTTCTGAACATTCTCTGATAACTACCACACCCTCTTCTCTTCTTGATCTACCTTTCTATTAAAAAAGCAAATGAACAAACTGTCCTAACTACTAGAAATGACACGACAGGAAAATAAATTCTCAGTTTCCTAGGTAGCTGGATGTTAAATTGTCTGGGGTGAGCTGTCAGTGCATCCAGACCCCAGAAGAGAAACAAACCAAAGGAGGGGGGATAGAGTTATAGAAACTGGATGAAATGTATGGTATTTGAGCCGAGTGGTAGCGAGTGGGAGTATTTGCCTGGCACTTTCATGATTTAGTCTTTAAAGCTTTAAAATCACACATGACACTATAGACTTTGGGGGTAATACAGGCAGCAAACTGCATCTCTGCTCTTTAAGGACAGAGTAAGCTGATGAATGACAGGCACCTAGAATATTATATGGCAATGACTAGCTGTTGAGGAAATGTCATTTGTCTTCCCTTATCTCCTTACACTATAATGTTCTCTTGTTACTTACTGGTGCTGCAGTTTTCTTCTTATTTTCCTCTGGGGAATCTAAACACTTCATACTGGCAGTATCTTTGGGAGCCATGTGATTGAGGGGTTTGCCATTTTACTGGGCAGACTAGTTTAATTGTTGGCATAAAGTTCGTTGCCTTGGTGTTATAAGCCAACAGACTTGAGGCTCTGAGATACCATCTGTTTCTCAGAAACATTTTTTCCCCCAGAATCTTCCCTGAGAATATAATTTCCCACTTAGCTTCAGAGATACATTTTTTTTTACCTATTAATGGAAATATTGGGATATGATTATTTTTTCCTTATGTATAATAACCTGTAAAACCAAAGACAAACAGATATAGGTATAGAATAGTAGTTGAAACCTGGTGAGACAGAATTTTAGTTCTAAGGCACAGATCTTAAAGTGACTCCCCACTACTCTAAAACCACCAATGAATTCCCAGTGACCACAGAGTGAAGTTCAGGTACAATTTCAGTATCATCTCCCATGATGTTTGGTACTTCCTCACCTTTGGCTTCTGCCCATAACGTTCCTTCATGCTGTACCCTCCCTTCTATCTCAAACCACTGAAATCATGTGGACAGCAAAGTATTTAAGATGCATTTAGTTGTAAGTAATAGAAAACCCAACTCAAAGAGACTTTTAAATAATAGCAGAATTTATTGGCTCCTGTGTTTGAGAAGTCCACAGTTATGGGAGAACTCAAAGTTGGTGTGACCCTGTATATGTTGGCACACATACTTACTGTTTGGAAGAAACCAAATCTGGGAAATGAATGGGCAGATTTGATGATATATATAATACAGACTTGCTTTCCCTTCGGTTTCAGTCCTGGCAGAAATTTAAGGTCTAGAAACTATGAAGAATTCATTGTTCTTTCTAAATTAGTGGTCTAGACTGCTGAGTCACAGATCTTTTATATGATCAAATCAGTGTTATAATTTTATCATTTCTATAATTACTGCTGCTTAGCAAGTTCCTCAGCTCACGAAATGAGTCAGGATAGTTTGTGCTTACATTTTCGTGCTTTGAAATCAGATCTACCTGGTTTGACTCCTACCTTGTTATATGTGTGTGTCTTTTAATTCTTACAGCAATGCTGTGACCTGGGTCTTGTCACTCCCATTTTGCAGCTAACGGAACTAAGCTTTGGGGAAGTTGAGTAACTAGCCTACCATGATATAGATGGCAGGGTTGCACTTCAGCTCAGGACTATAGGAGCAAAGTTGTTTTGTTGTTGTTGTTGTTGTTGTTTTGTTTTGTTTTTTACTTCTGTGTGTTATTTTCATCAATTTTTAAAATAAGATAATGATAGTAACTATATTCATATTAGTGTGAAAATAAAATGAGACAATGTTTGTGAACCAATCAGCAGCATCACTACCTGGAAATAAATCTTTGATAAAGTAGCTCACACAATGATGATAACATTTGCTCTTTTCATCTTTTTAACAAGGACCAAATTAACTGACAGGTAGGAAAACAAATGCTGGGAGATAAGACCATTCCTTGAGACAACCATAAAAAGAGTTCATGATGATTAATCTAGTTAAAATTGCAACCCTCTGGTGTTCAGTATTCTTATCCTGCTTCATTTTTCTCCAGAGAACTCTTTACCATCTGATATACTATATTTTACTTACTTGCCTTTTTATTTTTACAGTTCCCCTCTGGAAGGTAAGCTCCATGAAGACAGGAATCATAGTCTGTTTTGCTCTTTGTTGTATCCCTTATCTCTGGAACAGTGCTTGCAAATAGTAAGTGCTCAGTAAATATTCATAGAGTGAATGAATTAACTAGCAAATTAATCATTAAGTAAGGATTAGCAAAATAACATTTCCAGTCCCTTCCCATTCTGAGGTCCTATGATTCTGTGGGTTTTCACAAATTTCTCAATCATTCCTACTTTTGGAAGATAGGACAGTGGGAAGGAATCTATCTCAGTTATTTTGTTGGCAAGGCCATAGGTGGTGTCACGAATCTCAAGCCTTGTAGAGCTGTGAGTACTATTCTCCATGAGCTCATTCTTTAGGGTCGGGTAGACAGCTTCCATGTTTAATTGGCATCTGCTGTGTGTCAGACACCAATACCATGTCAAAAAGCAATAGCATCATGTTTTTCTCAGTACATACTCATGGAAAGAGTGTCATAACCACAGTTCTTGCTCACTCCTCTTATCACCAGGCCAGCTGATGGGACTTCACAATCTTCTTGCTTTCTCCTTTGCTCTAGACAGAGTCCCGAATTGTCTCTCACGTAGACTTCAGATCTTTCCCCATCCATACTGTGTATTTTCCAGGATAACACAGATCGAATCAGAGATAATGCTTTCTCAATTGGATCAGCAGCCACCCTCATTTCATAATGAATACCTTACACAAGAGGACTTAGCTTTTTATAAGCAAATGCAGATTCTCCTTGTTCCTTCCTGTCCTACTGGGAGTTCTAACTAAGCTTTTGGCAGGGGGCACTCTTGTTCTTGGTGTCCCAGAGCTCTGCACACAACCTACCGTGCCCCTCTCATAGTAATTCCTTCCATGCCCTTGGCTGCAAATACCAACCTTATGCTGGTGAATTCTCCACCATCCAGTCTCTCTCTGGAGCTACAGGCCCTGGTTTCCATTGCAAGCTGGACATCTCCACCTGGATATCTCACAGTCTCAACCTGTCCACCCTTGAGTCATCACCTGTGCCTGAAGCCTGCATTCTTATCTCACTGAAGGGCAGCACCGTCCTTCTGAATTCACAGGCCAGAAACCTGCATGCCATCCATGAGCTTTCTTTCCTTCCCACCTCTTCCCCACATCTTGGCTGCCAGTTGGTTTTCTAGAGATGTGGATTCAGCATCCTGATAATTCACAAATCTAGCCACTCCTCATTTATATATCCTAATAACAGGCCCTCACCATATCTTGAAAACATACTTTTAAAGAATTCATTCATTCATTCATTCATTCATTCATTCATTTGCAAGAGAGAAAGGGAGTGCATGCATGAACAGAGGTGGGGCAGAAGCAAGTACAGCGGAAGAGATAATCCCAAGCAGATTCTGCACTGAACATGGAGCCCAGCACAGAGCCTGATCCCATGACCTCAGATCATGACCTGAGCCAAAATCTGAAATCAAGAACCAGATGCTTAACTGACTGAGCCATGCAGGCACTCACCAAACAAATACTTTTAATCTCTTTTGCCTCCAGTCTTTGCTTTCTCAAATGTATTCAGTTCACAACAACAGAGTCATTTTTCTAGAACAAAGCTCCAACCATATCACTCTGCTGGTTAAAACTAAGGTGACTTCTGCAGGAGTGAGTCTAAGCTTCTTGACCTAGTTCTCTGGCAATCCACCACCACGATCCTTACATAGTCCCCTCAACTACAGATTGCATGTATTAATCCATCTGTCACAAGGTCATAGTGAGGATCAAACGAGCTAAACCATGTAACATGTGTCATATTTTCAGCACAATGTCTGACGCATAGTAGGTGCTCAATGAATGCCAGTTCCCTTCCCGCCTTTTTTGGGGAACCAACATTTGGAATGGATCATAAACTTCAACGGAGATTTCTCTCCTGTAAACCGAGCCTGAAGCATTTCTACCTGCCTTTCCTTTGCTGGGACACGAGCTGAATTTCACCCCGCTTCCGCCCGGCATTCCATCTCTGTGATGACAGATCATCAAGTAATTAGGGCAGCAGGCACTTGAAATTGTGTCAGCTCCCTGATGGCTCAGTTCCTAAGCGCCTGGCCTAGTCCTGAGCAAGGCATATGCTTCTTCCATGCCACTTCCCCAAGAACCCGGGGCCCCTGCCTGGGATGGCAGGAAAGAAGGAAAAGGGAATTCCCAGGTCGAAGACTCCATGAGCAAGCAGCCTGCCATGCCTCACAAGAGGCCTTTTAGGAGGGTATTTGGCAATGGGGTTAAAGAGAAAAACGCAGGTGTATGGACTCAGCCAGATTTGAATCCTGGCTGCGGTGTATCTCGCACAAGTCACCTAATTTTTCAGAGCCTCGGTTTCCTTAGCTCTGAAATGAAGATAATGCTCTCTATCTCAGTGGGTTCTTGGAAGGATCTAATTAAATAATGAATGAATTACGTAAGAGATAACTTCAAAGAGACACTAAATATTAAGTTTGCTATGCTGAAAGGCATGAAGGGAACAGGGTGGTATTCTCAGGGCCGACTTTCTTCCCACTTCCTGTCTGGGTGAACTTGTTAATTATACTCTCTGAGCCTTAGTATATTTGTTTATAAAATAGGAATAATTACCCTCACTTCAGAGGATGGGTTATATGTGTTTTTGATAAACTGTAAGGTACTAACAACAATCACTACTGTTACTGTTATTCATGATAATAATAGTGGATATAATCATTTATCTTTATTAAATTGGGACAATGAGTGATACCGTTCTTCAAAAACAAGTGTCCTGGGGTGCCTGGATGGCTCAGTGGGTTAAAGCCTCTGCCTTTGGCTCAGGTCATGATCTCGGGGTCCTGGGATTGAGCCCCACTTCGGGCTCTCTGCTCAGCAGAAAGCTTACTTCCTCCTCTCTCTCTGCCTGCCTCTCTGTGAATTAATGAGTGAATGAAAAGTACAAGTTATTTTATGGGGTTATCGTGAAGTCTACGTGCAATGAGGAAGTGCAGGGGGGGTCCACATCCAGGAGTAGTGTCATATGGCAGAAGGGTCATGTAGCATGCCCAGCTTTCTCCTGCCAGAATCACCTTCTGCAGCATGTCTGTGTGTGCTCTTCTGATGCAGCAGAGGTCACCGCCATGCCTGTTCCTCTGGGGACAGGGACAAGCCTGACTGTGAAGCCCAAGGAGATGTGGTCTTGTGTGTCTAACTGAGCAGACGTGACAGTAATAAACACATTGGAGGTGCCTTCGCCTTACTCCATTCCCACTCATTCTCACACAGTCAAATGTGGAAGAACACTGAACCCAAGAGTCAGAGATTTATGGTGGTTTAACCTACAACATTCCTTTGGTGGTTCTGGAATGTTCTAGAAATCTGTGCAGACATCTTTATTTTATTTTATTTTATTAATTTACTTGACAGATGGAGATCACAAGTAGGCAGAGAAGCAGGTAGAGAGAGAGAGGAGGAAGCAGGCTCCCTGCTGAGCAGAGAGCCTGATGCGGGGCTCAATCCCAGGACCCTGAGATCATGACCTGAGCCGAAGGCAGAGGCTTTCACCCACTGAGCCACCCAGGTTCCCCTGTGCAGACATCTTTTTAAGCTTTGCTGTGTTCCAGAAAAATGGGGCATGACTATGTCCCCTTTTTCCTAAACATAGCTGAATTAAAGAAGGAAACTCCCCTGCATAGAATTGGAAAGCTCAGAAAATCTTACTGTCTCAGAATTTTACAGACACAGGATGCCCAGATAAGGGCTTCTACTACAACATTCTAGTTCCTTCTACCTCACCTCTGGCAGATGGCCTGCCAGCCTCTAGGTGCATACTCCCAGAGGTGAAACACTTGCTACCTTGTTGAGCATCTCATCTGTGGAGCCAATACCAGTCCATCTGGATTTTAGCTCCTTGATCTTAGTTCTGTTCTCTGGCATCCCACAGTGGAAACCTTGTTCTTCCTCTAGGTGTTTCCATCTCAAAGGTTTGAGAACTGTGCCCTTGACTCATCATCTTCTGCATGCTAAGCCTGTCTTGAAATTCTTCTTGTTCTATTATTGTTTGTGATAAGGATCTATGGCATTTATGCACATAAAGCTTCTGATAGGCCATTTAGGACTGATGTCCTAAATGCTGTATTTATTTAGGTTTTAATCCTCATCATGGTCCATGGGTATAAAGCTCTCTTTACCCCAGTCTTAAAGATGAGTATTTATGGCTCAACCCAGCTAGGAAATGGCATGGCTGTAGAGTCTGCACTCTTAATCCCAGTTCCACACTCTTCCCCCTTTTTGCAATGTTACTAATAAATATATAAATACCAATTATTGGCAGGCTGCTCATTTCTGTACTCTGTGAGAGGTTTTATATCCCTTAGCTCTTATCCTTACAAGAACTAGGCAAGGAGATCTCATTGTTTACAGGAGGGGAGCCACAGGTCTCAGAAGCCTGTGATTACTTTGACTTCCTTCTTTTGCTTTATTGGGGAAGCTCATTCATTCACACTTGCATTCCACACTGGATGAGTGCCTTCGCTCTGGCAGGCACTGTGCTAGGCAGGAGGATGTACGGTAATAGGTAAGACAAGAATACCTCTCCTTATGGTACTTACATTGCCATGGGAAAGTAGACATTCAACAGCTAATTATGCAATTGCTTATTTAGCTTACATTGTGATGTTAATCACTCAAATAAAGAATTAACATTATATGCAGTGCTCTGGAGGAAGAGTGAAGTGTGTAATGAGAGAGAGTAACAAGGAGATCCAAGATTGTGGGATGAGAAGGAATTAGCTAGTCCAAGGGGGAACAGAGAGGAGGAGCAGGAGGAACATTCCTGGCAGTAGGAACAGCATGGACAAAGGCCCTGGGGTGTGTTAGGATACATGGGGGATGAATGGTGTGGCAAAACTGGGGAGACAGGCCATTCCCTACAGAGCCATGAGGACCCAATGAGAAGGTTAGCCTGTGAAGTGGGGAGTGTTTAATTTTGTTTTGAAAAGATCACCCTGACTGCAGAGTTGAAGACAGGTAAAAATTGGGTGATTACAATACCTATGAGTATCTTTTTTCTTTTTTTTTTTTTTTAATGTTCAGTTAGCCACTGTATAGTACAGAATTAGTCCTTGATGCAGTGTTCAACGATTCATTAGTTAAATGTAACCCCCAGTGCGGGTATCAGATGAGCAGTTTTCTCAACGGGAGCTGGGCTCTGTACGTCTGTTAATACCACCCGCGATCCTCACCAGAACTACAGTGTGGTACAGCGATAACCACGCCACCCCTGAACCCAGGTACCAGAGTGTGATGTCTGCCTCTACCTCTTATTAGTTATGCAAGCTTGGTCAAGATCCTCAATCTCCCAATGGCGTCATCTCCTTATTTATAAAATAATACCTATGTAGCATGGTTATTATGAGATTATGTGAGTCAATATATACAAAGCACATAGAACAGGGCCTGGCACACACTAAATGTTATTTTGTAATTTTTACTATCTTGTAATAGCCTCACACACTGTTGATTGAAAGCAACTGTGGTTAATTAAATCCCTAAGCTCCCTATAACATAACCGCCCCAAAAGGTCATGAGGGTGTTAAGTCTAACAAACTGATCTATCCTCGTAACCCAAGCTGGCGTTGTGTGTGCTTCCTTTTCCGTCCCACTGTGTCTTGTGTTATCTATTCGTTATTTGGAGGCACTGCCTTTCCTCCCCCTGCTGGAAGAATATTCCCCTTGCTTGGGTTGCTTTTGGCCCCCTTCATGCCTTTCTCCATTCCATCTTACTCATGATTTAGCCTCAGAGAGTGCCTTCTTTTACCCCCTTGTGAGCAGCCCTGTGAAGTGCCACCCAGGTCCCCTTGTAAGGAGGGGTTTGATGGCCCAGCTGCTGGGACTCCAGTGGGCAGACAGCTTCTGCTTGGTGAGCCCTTCTGGGACGGCCTCAGCCACAGAGCGCAGCTTTGTCCGAGGTCAACACCCACCCAGTGACTTGTGGATGTGGAGAGAGATAAAGGCCCGCAAGGACAGCTGTCCCATGGCTGCTCCAATTCTGGGAGTCCCTTGGGGCTGGCCAGCGCAGTCCCTGGGGTTGTACCACAGCTCGAGGTCTCCTTTTGCCGCCCCCTGCTTCCTGTCCCTTCTCCAGAGGTGTGGACCCCCAGAGCACTGGACACCTATCACACGTTGTGCACACTCCTCTGTCCCGGAGCTGGCCTGAGGGAGATCCTACCAGCTCGAAGCTATGCCACTGCCCCTCAGAGCTGACAGAAGACCACATGGCCCCGCTCATAGCTGCTGTGCCCACACGCCCTCTACAACGTCTTAACAGCACGAGCCAGAGTCTATCATGGACTGGATTTGTTTAGAGCTTGTTTCCCTGCTCCCCAGGTCCCCTTACTAGAATAGGAGATTCTTGTCTGCCCTGAAGACACTCAGCAAATATCAGGTGAGTGACTAGAGTATCCTAGAAGGGTGAAGTTCAGTCAGCCTTGGAAGCTAACCTTCCCAGATTCCAATCCTGAGCGCGATGCTTATCAGCCAGAGATCGGCCTGCCTCGGCTTGGAAATGCCAGCGCCTGCCAGCGCTCAGCCTACCTCATGCACAGAGCAGAGCAAGTGCGCGAGGAATCTTAGCAGTAGAGGCAATTCAGTCCCAAGGCCGTGGTGAGGAGTAAATGAGCTAATATATGCCAGTTGCTTAGCACAGGGCCTAGCTCAGAGGAAGCGCTCCATAAATGTATCCGTTGGCCTCAGTAACTGTCTCCACTAAGTGACCAGAAAGCGAGAGCGTGTCCTTGGCCCCTGACCTCGGAGTCCCCTGCAGCACCAGGCACCGGGCTGAGCCCAGTGGAGGCACAAGGTGAAGGCAAGTCCGCGGACGAGCAGTCCTCCCTTCCCTGACCCTCAGCTCAGACAGCGGCCTGCCTTTACTCTGCCCAGGCCGGTGCCTGCCACGCGCAGACACTCCACACAGGCATTCCACACAGGTGGTTTGGACCAGATTTGCGTGCCATCTCAGTGGCTCCAAGGCGGTCTCCATGGCGACTCCCAGTCCAGCAGGGGGAGGAAGGTGCCTCCAGATCTGGGGGCTGGCATACTACAACCTCTAAACACTTGCCATATTTTTTCTCATTTCTCAGACAGATTGTGGGTTGTGTGTTCATTAATTAAGATGAGAGTAATTGGTCCCAGAAAATAGTCTGCATATCAGCTTGCAAATTGTGTGCACAACGAGGCCCCGTGGTTCTTTCTCTCCCATCTCATAGCTCTATAGCTGGTTCCTTGGCTCCTGACTATTTCCCCAAATCCCCAGGCCCTCGTTTTCCTATAACAGTTGAAGAATAAAGGGAGGGTAGGATTTGGAATAGAATTTCCTTGGCTTTATTGGAAGTCGATTCATGCTCAGGGAGGGGAGAAATAACAACTCCCCTCCTATATATGTAATACTTTGTGATTTAAAAAAAAAAAAAAAACACTTTCCTATATGTAATTTCATTTATTCCTCACTTCATCACCGGGAAGAAGTTATTATTAAAGGTGTTAAGAGCTCAGGCTATGGAGCTCAAATTTTGTCTCCTCCTCTCAGTAGTTGTGGAAATGGAAACTTGCTTGGGCTTTTCATGGATCCCTTTCCCAGTGTGAAATAGAATAAGTTAGGACATACTCCATGGGATGAAACTGTGGGCTAAATGAAATAATGCAGGGAAAGCACAGCATCTACACAGTGAGCTCTCAAGCTTTTTGTTGTGGTTATAGAATATACCCATTTTACAGATGGGAACTAGGGGCTCTGAGATGGCCAGTTACTTGGCCAAGATCTCTAGCTTATAACGGGCTTGACAAAAGTCTAGACCTCATGATCTCTGGCTCCTAAAGGGACACTTAATACGAGTTACCATGGACTGAGTGTGCTTTACACTGCACTTGCCGTTGTGGTGTTTCTGGTCTACAGAGTGCCCTCTGTCGTTATCTGCAGGGAGCACATATTTTTCCTGGGATGAGGTCAATTTGTGAGCCGTTGTGAAGGTCTCTCTCTCTCTCTCTCTCTCTGCGCCTTCTTCGCAAGAATAGGTGACTTGTACCCTTCCTCATTTGTTGTACCCCTGGGCCATCTCAACATGCTGCTATTTATAGTATTGCAACCCGGAGCTGCCCAAAGTCCCCACTGCTTGCCTTACCATCTGTAATGAGTTTGTTCTTTTCTAGCCCGAAAACCACCTGTCTGGTTCTAATGGAACGTCTCTCTTCTGACATTCTGCTGTGAAGGACCAGTGTGTCTCTGGGGGAGGGGACCATGTTGTCCACCTAACTGCCAGCCAGGGCTGAGCCCAAGCCCAAGACCTCACTCGGTACTTACTGCCTGAATGAATGAACCAATCTGTTGATCAGTAAATCAGGGTGATTAGCTCATCTGCTAGGAGTTTGGATTCTGGCCTTCTCTAACTTTTGCACTCCATGACTCCTTAATCCACAAATGCAGACAATTATCTCTCTGTGTGTGCTTCCTTGACATTTCTTACAAATGGCTCACCCAAATCTTGATGCAAGTTCTCCTGGGTCCATCCATGGCAAGTGAGTAGGATAATGTGTGATGTCCACTCATCTTGGGGCTGTAAGAGCTGGGAGACGTTCTTAAAGCAAAAAGCCACCTAGGTGCCCAGGCAGGCCCTCTATCATATGCCCCACATGGCCAGGCATCAGGGCTGGGATTCCCACTGCCAAAGTGAGTATTTCCATCCTGCACAAGGAGCAGAACCTGGGGACCTTGGCATGTTTTCCCACATGTTAGCTTTGCGTCTATGGTTGTTGTTGAGTGGCAGAGTAATATGCTGAAAGATGGGTGTTCCAAGGAGGAGTCTGGAATAGCTGTGCAGAAGGTCTTTGAGGCAAGGAAACCAGCCAAAGTCTGCTGGAAAACTAGAGGCAGAGGCTGTGGCTGAACCTTACATGGGATCCTCCCATAGGAAGGTGACTGAGAGCCCAAGAAAAAACCACGCAGTAGAAGAGAAAGCCCTGGAAAAGCACCAGCAAGACTTGAGTTCTAATCCTTGCCTCACCCTTAAGTAGGCCTGCGAGCTTTGACAAGCTCTGTAGTTCCCTGAGCCTCAGTTTCCTGATCAATTCCACAGAGCCAGTTATCTTTCCTTGGCTTATTCTGTTGTGTTATAGCAAAGCTCAAACAAGATGATGGCTGTCAAGGAGGTTTGAGATGAACTTTTAGTGTGATTGCAGGGAAGTGAGAAGCTATATATAGGGTATTTTAATATAGTGAATGTTTCTCTGGATGAGACAGCCTCTTATTCTAAGGAGAAAAATTGGTTCGAGCCCAAGGCTAGTCATTAAATCAGTAAAACAATTTTACTTTTGTTGGCCTCAGTTTCCTTAGTATTTGAAATGGAAGTTAGATTAAATGGTCTTTAAATTCCTACTAGGGGCATGCTAGGATACTAAGTCTGATTAATTTATGGCTAGCAGATTAACTACATGGAAGAGACTTCTGTCCCCACTTTTGGAAAAGGAAATCACATTTACCGATTACCGACTGCTTTTTGTCAGGTGCGTACATTCCCTAGCTCATTTAAGTGTCACACAGCCCTATGAGGCAGACTTTATTATCCTCATTCCACTCAGAAGAAACAGCCTCAGAGAAAGTTATGAGTAGAATTGTCCCTTGCTCTTCCCAATTCATGTGTTGAAGTCCCAACTTCTGGAATCTCAGAATGTGACCGTATTTGGGAATGGGGTCATTATAGAGGCAGTCTGTCAAGGTGAGGTCATTAAGATGGACCCTAATCCAGTATGACCAATATCCTTACAAAAAGGGGAAATTTGGACACAGGCACTCATGCAGTCTGCTGCAGGAAGATGAAGGCGGGGGATGAGGGCAATGCTTCCACATGCCTAGGAATGCAAAAGATTGCCTGCAAGCCACCAGAAAATAGGGGAAAAACACAGAGCAGATTCGCCCTCCTAGCCCGCCAAAGGAACCAACCCTCCAACACCTTGACTTAGGACACAGAGCCTTTAAAACTGGAGATGATTAATGCCATTGTTTAAGCCACCGTGTTTTGTTGTGGCAGCCCTAGGACGATAGTACAGAGAGGTTGAACAACTTCCCTAAGGTTGCAAAGCTTGTGCTCAAATTCAGGTCTGTTGCATTCCAAAGCCCACTGACTTGTCATTGCACACACCCTCCATACCCTGGAATGTCAACTCTGTGCACATGAAGGAATGGGGCCCGTGAAGATGTTCTGGCCCTGAGCATTTCAGACCCTCAGCATTCTCTCCCCATAGGCACTACTGGTCTCTGACCTGCCTGAGGAAGGGGATGGAGTCGCCAAGCATCAAGGGCCCTTTCCTCCTCTTCCTTCTTGCTGGCAGTGCTAGGGGAAGCAGCAGGGAGGCCGGCAGCCCCTGGCTTGGCTGGCTTCCCCAAACAGCGGCCTCCAGCAGTTAGAATGTGGCATGCCCCTGCCGAGGAACCAGATGCCCCGCACAGGAATGTGATGTCACAGCAGGAGGGGTTGCAGAGCAAAGGTAATCAGGGAGAAGCTGCTCAGGCTAATGTTGCCTGTTATCTAACAGCCCATGGCTCCTGGCCGAGACAGCAGAGAGTTGGCAGTTTACCCCAAGACTTGTGAGCACACACTTCTAAAACTGTAGACAGTCTTTCCCGTTGGTGTCTAGAATTTAATGGGGACTCGGCAGGGCCTCCCCCCCCCCAGCCCACAGGCTCCCCAGAGGGTGGAAAGGGCAGCAAGGGAGGGACTCTCAGAAGAAAATCTCTGCCCAAGCACCTGCAGTTTGTCCCTTCACCCTCCCGCCTGTCTTCCTTACAAAGCAAGGGAGAAAACAGGCTCGGAAAGGTGAAGTGGGTTTTCCAAGGTGCAGGAAACCTAGATTAAAACTGGTCTATCTGCATGAGTCTCTATGCTTTTATCTCTGCAGCACATAGCCATAATGCAGAGAAGCAGTGGCTGCAAGTCTCCCTCTTCCTCTAGTGCTCCTGAGCTTAGAGGGTCAACAGGGGATGGAGTGGGAACTCAGTGCCCCGTGGGAGACAGTTTGAACTTTGGTTTTTCTGCCTATATCCCAGATCTAACCATGTCTTTAGCAGATGAGTCCTTACTAGCTACAAGGAAAAGTCCTAACCCCTTAACCTGGACTCTACTCTTAGCCCTTCTTTACCCTTCCTCATATCACTGCTGCTTCTTCCAACACCAGGAGTTAGGCTCCTGGCATCCCTAACTAACCCACTTCCTCTAAACATCTGCTTTCACTTCTTTGTTTGGGCTGCTCTTTCCCCTAGCTCAGTATGCCCTGCCGTGCCTTACATGAGAACTCCTGCACATACATCAAAACCCAGTGTCCTAAAACAGTGTCAAGGCTGTGAGGGCACAGGGACTGTGAGCACAAGCTCTGGAGCAGGACGTCCTGGCTTTGGACCCTCTCTCTTCCAAGCTGTGTACCCTTGGGAAAGTTCCTTCACCTGTTCTGGCAAAGACAGCAATGAGTATAAGCTCCTCCACTAGCTTATTGGGAGGATGAAAACGATCAATACTTTGATGGTTTATGGTCTTCTATTTAGTACTTTGGGCTACTAATCCTTCCTTGCTGGTCGACCCATCTAGACTGTGTGCACCTTGAAGGCAGGGACTGTGTCTTATTTGCCTCCTGTAATTCCTAACACAGAGCCTAGTGCCTGGTTGATAAATATTTATTAAAATGAATAAGTAGATACATATAAAAATGAAAGCATATTTAAAATGGCACACTTATGTGGATATCCCAAGCATCAACCAGGTGTTTACAGCATTAATAATAGAATGAGTTAATGTCTATTGAGTGGTTACTATGTACCAGACACCATTTAAATACTTTGCCTGTTGGGATGCCTAGGTAACCCTGTCCATTAAGGATCTGACTCTTGATCTCAGCTTAGGTCCTGATTGTGGAGTTCTGAGTTCAACCCCTGTGCAAGACTCCAAAGAAATTAAAAATTTAAATACTTTGCCTGTTAAACTCATTCAATTGTCTCAACAACCCTCTGAAGTGACTGTCATTTTCACCATGAATTTATAGGTGAGAAACCTAAGGTAGCTGGGCTTCCAATGTCTTCCTTACAGCCTTCCTGACAGTGTATTCCTAGCCCCGTGGCTAGAATACAGCAGAACTGGATCCAGTGCGAGCCCAGCTCCAGCATCCCAGCTCATGGCCACTGCATTGCTCTACTCCCAGGGAAGCTATAATGGTGGTGACTGGCCCAGAAAAGCAAGAAGAGGCTCCTGAAACAGCAATGGGTGCTGAGAGCTAGGACGGAATGAGGGAGGCTGGGCAGGGCAGGCTGCGTTTGGAGCGAGCAGGGGGGCTTGAGGCCTTCCCTGCAGATGACCCTGGTCCGTACCTCACTTTTCTCTGTGAGTGGGTCCAATTGTCTTACAGGCACTGAGATAGAGCAAACGGCCATCAGACAGCAGATGGGGTCCTAACTGCGTGTAGGAAGATGGATAAAATGATTCCTTCCTTTTGTCTTGTGCTGCATTGGTAGCATCTAGAGGAGTGCCTGACACATAGCATATATTTAATTCTTAGCAGCTGAATAAATGAATGGGGAATCAGGAACTCCAGGATTCAGTAGCTCGCACAGGTGTCCAATTTCCACTTGTGTTACGTTAAATCATTTCTCATGCGTATGCCAGAAAGCCCAGGTTAGGAAGGGGTACACATCTTTGCATGAAGAGACTCTGCACATCCGAGAAGTGTGTCTCTCATCACTTCCAGGTGCAGCGGCCCTCAAGAGTCCTGTGTTTGGGGTGCCTGGGTGGCTCAGCGGGTTAAAGCCTCTGCCTTCGGCTCGGGTCATGATCCCAGGGTCCTGGGATCGAGCCCCACATCGGGCTTTCTGCTCACTGGGAAGCCTGCTTCCTCCTCTCTCTCTGCCTGCCTCTCTGCCTACTTGTGATCTCTGTCTGTCAAATAAATAAATAAAATCCTTTAAAAAAAAAAAAAAGAGTCCTGTGTTTGTGGAGCTCCGGCGGGGAGGGTTGCTATGAACGATGAGGCCCCCAAATGGTCTCAGTGGTGAGCAAATATTAACGCTTTGAATCAATTACACCTCTTTGATTACTGAGAAAACTTTCTGGAGGCTGGCAGAGAGTTATTGCACCATGTAACAGTCGAACATGGCTGATATAGTGGGAGCGAGTGGCATAAATGAGTTTAAGGCAAAGATGGATTTGCACTTGGAAGCTGAAATCATACAGTGAGGTTTGCCTGTGGAATTGCAAAGTATGCCTGGAAGAATGCCAAGAATAATGCAGATGGGCGACTGGCTGTCTCAGCCCATGCTTTCCATTGTGGCCAACTGTAAAGTGGGAAAATTAATAGTACCTACCTTGATAGGGTAGCAAGGAGGAATAAATGAGTTAGTACAAATAAAGCACTTAGAACAATGCTGAGCAGGTAGTAAGCACTCAGAGAGCATTAGTCAGAATGAATACACACTAGGTACCATTGAATACAACCAAGAATAAGGGATGGGGCTATTTCGTCTTCACAACCTTTGCAGGGTATGAACAGCCAGTCACATTACTGTTGTATGTTGTGACAGGTGCCCTGATGGCAAAAATTCAGGATGTTTTGCAACTCAGAGGATGGGTTTCCCTCAGCTAGACTTGGAGGGTCAGGGAAGACCTCACAGGGGAAGTCACGTGATGGAGGAAGTACAGGAACAGGAGGCGGTCCTTTGGAGAGCAGGGGAAAGGTTGCTCCCAAGCAGAGGGAATAGTAGTGTGTGCGAGGACTTGGAGGGAAGAGCTTGTCCGTTAAGAGAACTCAAATTCAGGCTAACTGCCACTTGGAGTTGCTGTAGTTTCTTTTCCTAGGGCTGCATAACAAAGTAGCACCAGCTGAGGGCTTAACAATCTAGAAATGTATCTTCTCACAGTTCTTAAGGTTGGAAGCCCAAAACCAAGGTGTTGTTGGCAGGGCACAACTAACTCTCTGAAGATTTCAGGGAAGAATCCTCCTTTGTTTCCTGCTAGTTTGGGGTCGTTACCCGCAAGCCTGACATTCCTTGGCTTGCAGCTGCCACACACCAATCTCTACCTCTGTCTTCCCCTGGTTGTCTTCCCTCTGTGTGTGTCTCCATTCGCTCTTCTCATAAGGACAGCAGTCATTGGACTAGGGTCCTCCCTAACCCAGTCTGACCCCATTTACCTCAATTAATTACATTTGCAAGGACCAGAATTCCAAATAAGGTCACTTTCTGAGGTTCTGAGTAGAAATAAATTTGAGGGAACTCTATTCAACCCAATACTACGGGGGTGGCTAGGGGAGTGGAATTGAATAAGAATGAAAATGAGAAAACTTCAAATGAAGGGATTAATAGTAAGTACTATCAAACCAACATTTATGAACACTTACAGTGTTGATACACTGCTTGAGAACTGTGGTAAGAGAACTGTGATTCACAGTTGAGAACTGTGGTAAGCACTTTATGCATGTAAATTGCAGGCTTCCTTTGAAGGAACAAGCATCAGGTTAAGTGAGGCCAGAGAGAACCATCAGAGCTCAGAGTTCACACAATGTGCCATCAGTCAGGGTCACCATAGGAAATAGATGGCACTCTTGGATTAGGATAATTCAAGACAGTTTTTAATAAAGGTACTGTTTACTGAGCAAGGTATAGAGAAACCGCAAGGGTAGAGCAGATCACCTGTTGTTACTACCCATGGGTCTGAAAGATGTAGGAGAGGGAGTAGAACATTATGTGAAGACAGCCACTTTGAGAAGAGCTGTGACCTTTGGGCAAGGGAGGTAGCCCATCCAAGGCGACTGCAGAGGGAGGGAGCCTAAATGGATACCCTGACTCGATTTCTTCTTCCACCTGGTCTCTTGCTGAAACCCCATTGGCCTCCCCCGGCTAAAAGCCAGAGGACAAGAGAGCCCATTTGAGTAGTCCACATGTGTCAGCCACATGGATGTGGAACCAAGTGGAGAAGGCTCGGGTGTGGATCTAGACAGGCAGGCAAACAACATCTTGCTCTAGAACACTGATGCAAAGCAGAGCCCAGGAGGCAGAAAACAGTCAAGTTAGATTGTGATGAGAAAGACCATATAACCTAACATTAAGAATGAACATGGGATCTGGTGTGAGACTGGCTTAGGGGTGCATGGGTGGCTCAGTGGGTTAAGCCTCTGCCTTCGGCTCAGGTCATGATCTCAGGGTCCTGGGATTGAATCCTACATCTGGCTCTCTGCTTGGCGGGGAGCCTGCTTCCCCCTCTCTCTGCCTGCTGCCCTGCCTACTTGTGATCTCTCTCTCTCTGTCAAATAAATAAATAAAATCTTTAAAAAAACCTAATGATGTACTGTATGGTGACTAACCTAATATAATAGAAAATAAATTTAAAAATTAAATTAAAAAAATAACTGGTTTACTCCATGTCCAACTAACTGTGTGACTTTGAGCATATGCCTCCTCACGCAGTTACTGAGATGATTGTACAAACCAACTCAACCAGTGTGCTTAACACAGGACATGGCATTTGTCATACATGCTCAGCAAGCATCCATTACTGCAGCTGTTATCATGAACGGCGCTGGACGGCAATCTGCTGCAGTGGGGCCTCTTTTGAAGGGCTGTGGCCAGTCACCATCAGTACACACAGCACTAGCACTAATCCATTCATTTGCACATCGATCCGTTCAGTACATGTTTGCGGGTATCCGGTATGTGCCCATCCCTGGTCTAGCTGCTAGGTGTGAACCAAGCAAACAAAATTCTCTACCGTTGTGGAGCTAATTCTGATGGGGATCTGACCTGAAACAGATCAAAGCAGAGCAGAAAAGAGAGATGAGTGGTGCTTGGAGTGGGGTTGCCTGTTGAAACACGGTGGCAAGATGGATCATTGAGAAGGTGATATTTGAGCAACAATCTGATTAGAGTTGAGGGAGGAGGGCATGCTGATCCCGGAGGGATGAGGGTTCTAGGTGAAAGGAAAGACAAGGCAGACCCTAAGACCAGAGCACACCAGAGCTTTCGAGAAGCAGCAAGGATGCACCACAGTGGGAACTCAGTGCAACCAGGTCAGGGAGGATTTAATAGGGGCCAGATCTGCAGCCCACAGTCTTTAAAGGACTGTCTTCTGCAAAACACAGGGGCACATTCTGCTCTCCTGGGGATCTCGCATTAACACAGGTCCCCATCTGTCAAATGGGGATAAGAATCCCCATGTTGTATCTGTCCCCATACAGATAATTTTAAGGGGCCAGTAAAAAGATGGGTTATGATGTTGTTCTGAGCATAATTATTAGACGAGATAATGTTTTCATTGCTTAGTAATTTTGCTTTAGGCCTCCTGCAGCTGAGTGGAAAGGCTACCCGTGCCCTTGAGAGTATTCCTGTGCTGGACCATTGCTTGACAGCAGGTTGTCATGTCTTTTATGCAGAAACTCATCTTCTTCCTTTGCCTCTTCCACTCCAGGACCTGGTTTTTTAAAACAGCTGTTTCTCCCCACTGTGGTCTATGACCCAAACCTCCTCAGTGGAATCACAGACCAGTAATTCACAGAGGCCTGTTATTTATCCTATAAGCAATAAAGACTTTCTGTAGGTTATAGGAAATAAATGTGCTTTTTACTGTCATCCATGGTTCTTATTAAACGTAGCCCCTCAGTGGGGAAATATCTTTGCGGGACCAAGCAGTTTTATGTCAGAATGGCCAATGAGCTGATAATGGGTTTTATGTCTAGCAGTAACCAGCAACACTGCAGCCAGCCCTGGCTTCATTTCAGTAAGAAGTTGTGGATTTCTCGGCCCACAGTGTGTAAATACTTCTCATTAATGTGGTGGTCTGCACTTGTAAGTAGAGAAGCTGGCATCCCCATGACATCTGCTGGTGGAAACATGGACTCCAAGAAGCCTGGGCCAGGAATGAATGGCATGAGATTATGAAAAAGGATGGAGGAGTGGAGAGTACCCTCTGCACAGTGGAGTCTTTAAGTTATGAATAGTTTGTTGTTGTTGTTTTTTTTAATGGTAGATCTAGGAACAGCTCTGTTATCTCTCTTGGTAGGTGAGTGGAAGGAGCAAAGGTGACTAAAATGTGTAGATAATTATCCTGGGCACCAAGCACTTTACATACACCATGTTTTTTGATCTCCTGGGGCAGGGGGAACCCTGGTGAAATTGACACTTTCATCCCAATTTTATATAGGATGTGAAAGGAGATTCAGGATTAAGAGACTTAGAATTGATACATAACTGAGCCAGGGCTGAAACATTGGAAACTTTGTAGGACATAGTGTCTTCATCTGTAAAACACAGTTGATAATGGCACACCTGCAGATTTGGGTAGAAAGGACCAGCATGGTGCTGGTGTGTAGTTCATGCTTGGCAAGAAGGTCCTGACCAGCTCTATATCTCCTTGCTAACTTCTTCCATCTCTTTCCTTCTCTTCAGCATTACATACAAGTGAACGTGGGGAGCGGGTAGTAATGTGGTCCCCTATGGTGTAGGTGAGATGATGGGAAGTCAGATCCAAACCAGGGTCTTATCAACCTGACCTTGTGTATAGTGGACACCGTGGGGGGCTTGGACTTCTGTTTGGAATCACAACATTCCTGTAGCTTGCAGAGTGATTTTATAGTGTTATTTAAATGTAAATATAGAAATCAGGTTTCCATCACCATTGGGGAAGGCATGAGAAGAATGAATCAATATTCACTGATACCTGCTATAGTATATGTTATCTTCATCATAGTTCTAAGAGAACGTAAGTTCCTTGAGGCCTGGAATTTTGGTCTATTTTTGTTTGCCATGGTATCTGCAGGATCTAGGTCAGCATGTGGCAGGGAGCAGAGCATCAGCACCTATTCGCTGAGGCTGTGGCTTAAGGAAGAGCACACCACCAGGCAAATCCTATCAGCCGCATGCCACTGAGTAACTCATGAAGATAGAGTGATCTGGTTAATTGTCTCTTATTTCACTAAATATTGCTTAGATTAATCCCCTTCTCTCTATCACACTTTCATCCCAATTTTATATAGAATGTGAAAGGAGATTCAGGATTAAGAGACTTACAATTGATACATAACACATACCACATCCAAAACTCCATCATATTTTACCTTTATTCCTGCTGTAGTCTCCACTTTGTGCTCCACACTGTCATTGAATCCATGTCAGAAATAGCCAGAAAGACTTGAAAATAATACAATAATGTTACTCTCCCATTAAATGCCAGCCAACAGCTCCATGCCTTCCAAATGCAGGCCTAAGCTCTCTCAACTCACAGGAGCCTACCGGATCTGGCCACTAATCTCCAGCCCCATTAGTCTCCTCTTTCTATTTTGAACTGAACTACTTTCAGGTCCTCAAATGAGCCATGGTCTCTCTTGCCTCAGGGCCTTTGCACATACTATTCTGTCTGCCTAGAACACTGCTCTATCCACCCTCCACACCTCTCCATACAAAATCCTTTGCCTAGATGAGCTCTATTCACTGTTATAGTCTCTATCTAATGTCATTCTTCAGGGGGCCCTGCCTGAGACCTACCCCGTAAGTTTCCCAACTTCATGCTTCCATAGTGCCCTGAGTGTCTTCTTTCAAACATTAATGGCTTTTTTTTAAGTATTTTTTTTTAGACTTTGTTTTTATTTATTTGACAGAGAGAAATCAGAAGTAGGCAGAGAGGCAGGCAGAGAGAAAGGGGGAAGCAAGCTTCCGTTGAATGGAGAGCCCAATGTGGGGCTTGATCCCAAGACCCTGAGATCATGACCTGAGCCAAAGACAGAGGCTTAAACCACTGAGCCACCCAGGCACCCCCACTAATGGCTTTCAAATACTTGTTTTCCCACCAGGGAGAGCCCTGTGGAGGAAGAGGCAGATTATATCTTATTTACTGTATTGCACCCCATGCAATACCTGATTGTATAATATGTGCTCAATAAACATTCATTGAACAGATAATCATCATTTCAATACTAAGAGTATCCTGCAAACTAAGAATCATTCTTGCTTTTCAGATAAGGAAACTGAAGTCCAAAGAGATTAAATTTTAAACTCAGGGTCACATAGCAAATGACAAATTCAAATCTGACTGCAAAACCCATGGTCTTTCTGCTATTCCAATGAATTATTCCAGCAAATAAAATATTCCACTTACTGGAGGGTCACAAAATATGTTCTGTGCTTGGTACCAATTTGCAAAGAATCAACCTACCAGACACAATCAATCCATTCCCTGAAGACTCAAAAGGCCCTGCAGAGGATATTAGGGTAGCTGCTGAAGGACTCTGGGCATAACTGTCATTGGAAGGGAGTTGGAAATCATTCAGGTTATTTATGTTTCCCCTCAAGATTCGTAATAAACAGTCTCTGAACTTGACTTTCAACTCACAGAGATGATCCTGTTTACTTCCAGTGTTAGTACAAGAGCCCATCTTTTTCACATGTATGGAATGGCATGAGGGTCTTTCGGGTCTTCTCCCGTGGCCTTCGTCTGCACCATCCCCTTACTATCTGGGTTTCTGATTTGGACGTGTGATAATGGTCAGTAGGACACCCAGGCTGGGGAATTCCTCGCACCCACACCACCTGTTCTGTGAGATGCCACTCGTTTGTACATCCACCAGAGGGCAGTGGCAGCAGAAAATGCCAGCCTCCCCCAGGCCACACTCCATAACTCACTACCCAACACAGGAGCTATGAGCCCCACGGGGTTACCAAGCACTGGAAATATAGCTAGTGCCACCTGTTAGAATGATAATATTTGGTTGTATTCACTTAAAGAAAATATACCGTGTAAGTTAATTTCACCTGTTTCTTTTTATTCACTTAAAGGCATTGACCAGAAAATTTCAGATTTCATATGTGGCTCACATTCATGGCCCACATTATATTTCTTATAGACACCACTTCTTGATACGATCTATAGAAAAATGAAACAGAATTTCTAAAATAATTACAATTTGAATATAATTTTTCATCCTATACATAAATATGTTGCACAAATATCATGTCATAATAAGACTTAGGGGGGATCTTAGAGCTTCTCTAGACCATCTTTATTTTATGGTGGGAGCAACTGAGGCCCAGAGTGGTGAAGCAACTTTGCCCAAGGTCACACAGCCAGTAAGCAATAGAGCTTATCTTTGAACCTGGGCCACTGGCACCAAATCAGTTTCCTTCATTCAAAGAGTGGTCAACAGAATCCAGGCATCATGGAGCTTAGAAGGTATCCCTGAGAGCCTCCTTCCTCCCAGGCATTAGCACCAGTGCCTGGAACATCGTAGGAGGACTTTTTTTCAAATCCCACTGGAGATACTGCACCACACTGCACAAAGGATACAAAGATAAGTAACTCTCAGGCTCAGAAGATACCAGATGGATAGTAACCAGTTAAAATCATAAAACAGAGGTACTGGCAAAGTACAACTGAAAGCTAATATGGAGATATATCCAACTGCATTAGTAATTAAGAAATGCAAATAAAAATCACAATGTTTCATTGTTTGTTACCTTCATGTTCTTTCTAGTTTCAGAGGATTTAAAATTGTTCATAATTCTACATTAGAAAAAAAAATCAATAGAAAATAGAATCAATATAAAGAATAGGAAAAAAAAAAAAAAAACCCTCCATTATTCTTTTTGTAAACATGTCCTGTGGAGGGAATGGGGCTTTATCCCAAGTAAGTGGTTTGGACTATACGAACATTTCAGTTACCGTGGAGTTCTTTAACCCAGTTTGATTGGCTTTAGAAAAAAATAGTTACATCCCATTGATTATTTGATATACACCAGGCAAAATATTTAACTTCATTTAGCTTAGGAAAATCCAAAATCCCTGGTTATTCGTTAGTATCAAAATGAGAAAATTCCTCAGGAAGAGAAATCAAGTCTTCTTCTGTCCCTCAGTTACTGCCATGGGACTTCACACATAATACTCAACTCGACAAAACTTTGCTGAATATAGGATGATGTCCACATTTATTCTGTGCCAGGTAGGTGCCCATGCACTTTACAAGCCTCTTTATATAAATGAGCTCATTTAATAATCTCAAAATCCTGAGAATTTGAATCTTCATTTGCAGATAAGAAAATAGACACTCCAAAAGGTTAAGAAACATGCCCCAAATCTCTGGTTACCAGGAGTCAGAGCTGAGATTTGAACCCATAATGTAGCTTGTTCCAAAGCTTGTGTCACTATGTCACGTGAAGGATTAGAAGAATAAAGGGAAAAGAAAGAATACAGGAGGGAGGGAAGAAGGGAGGGAGGGAGGGAGGAAGAGAGAGAGAGGGAGAGAAGAATGAAGAGAACAAAGATGGGAGGGAAGGAAGGGGTGAGTGTGGAAATACACATCTTTTGGTACATAGTCTAAGAAAGACAGAGAAGAGTCAGAGTTCCCCTGGAGAAAATTATTCCTGGCAATTTAGAGAAATTTTCTAAAATAGCAGGTTAGGAACTCAGCCACCGTGGAAGGCTTGGTTCTCCGAAAGTTCCCCCAGGACAGTCTCCTCTCTTGCCACCTCATTATCGCCAGGAACAATCTGCATGGCCAGTAATGAGGGAATCTTAATGCCGGCAGCCTCAGGAGTGGGTAAGAGCTCAGGTCACAGGATCAGGCCTGGATGCTGGGGAGTGAGCTGTGTGGAGCTGCTGACTCTCCCCCTGGACCTGCAGTCCATTAGCCCTTACCCCCTCAGCAGGACAGTAATGAGAAGGTGAGGCTCACTCCACAGCCCCCTGCCAGCAGATCATGGGGTGGGGGTGCGGCCTCCCCAGGGGCAAGCTTATCCCGCAGCCAACCCTGACCAGCCTGCCATCACCGAGGTGCTGCGGGTCTGCCTACAGGACAGCGTCTGTCCGCAGTTCTGGCTGCCCCTGAGCTCTGCTCCTTACAGAAGTGCACTTACATGATTAGGGAGCCAAGTAGCTCCAATCTGATATCTGTAACATCCTTTCTCATTTCCGGTTGTGTATTTCCACCTGTGAGCCCATGCTGTTTAGTGGATAAGGCAAAGACTTTGGAGCCAGAGTTTTAATCCTCGCATCCCTCATCCTCTATCAACTATATGACCTTGGGCATCTTACTTCACATCTATGAACCTCAGTTTCTCACATGTCATGAGGAATAATAATACCAGCCTCATAGGTTTATTTGGATTATTACTATCTGTTATTAATAATCCTTGCTAACACTGAGTATGATGTGTCAGGTTCTGTGTTAATTGCTTTTTACATATTATCAGTAATCCTCATAAACTCTCCATGTAGATATTTCTTGTATCCCTAATTTACACAAGTAGAAACCAAGGCTGAAACTGAGTCAGAACTGAGACCCAAGAGACATGTCTCTCTGACAAAGTCTGTAACCCTCACCACTATGCTATCTTGAAATTAAGAATTGAACAACCGGAACAAGACCCTGATAGACTATGTTGTCAGTAATATTACCTATTTTCTCCAGCCCTTTTCTCTTTGACTAGTGTCTCAGTTAGGAAAATAGAAAAAATAAGAAAATAGAAAGCTTTCTAGGTATTTCAAACAGAAGAAATTCAATACGGGAATTGGTTGCATGGATAATGGAAGAAGTGAGAATCCAAAGGGGAAATTGTGGCAAGCCAGAGACCAGCGATGAGAAGCAGCAATTGTAATCCTCAGACTAGAGGAACAGAAGGAGAAGGTGGTGCCAACCAATCCCAGATATTGGGGTCACCTTCAGATGCTAGAGACTAAAAGGAACCATGGAAGAGATGCTACTCCTCCTGGAGATGCCAATGTTTAAAGCCAGAAGAGATGGGGATTGAAATACCCTGACCTCTTCTCTCCTCTCATCCTGTAGCCACCCCACAGTGCATCAGACCGGCCTTATAAACTTACAACCCAAGAGCCTCAAGGCAGCTAGAGAAATGTCATCTGCTACAAACTTGACAAAGAAGGACAGAGAAGAGATCTGAGATCGAATAGGCAGGTGCCTGGCATATCTAACAACTCCATGAATAGGCAGGTTGAGATTATCCTCTCCATTTGACTCTGCTAAGTATTTGGTCAATGGCACGATCATGATCCCATTTTATAGAACGAAAAAGTAAAGCCCGAACAATAAGACCACCAGAGACCCAAAGAGGGAGTCATTAGCCCTGTGGGATTCAAGGAAAGCTACAGAATAGGAAGGACTTTGAGACGTCCTGGGTTATGGACAAGTCGGGTTTTGTCAGGTGGCTCAGTTTTAAAGGGTTCTCCAGGCAGAGAGACCTGAAGAGGTAAAGATATGGATCCATGAGTTGAAAGTTTTGGGCTATATAGTTTCTGAATTTCCTATCAATTCTAACTTTTTTTTCTTTTAACCTTGGAATCCTCCTGGAGACTGGAGAGATATATAAAGTGTATCATTTTCCTAACAACTTAAAGGATCCATTTCCTAATACTGAATTAAATCCCTGGGTCCCTGTTTTCACTGGCCCCATGATATCCCTTTGTGTTGACGGAGAAGTTGATATGCAGATGGGGAACATGTTACTAACAAGATCTGTCCCAAAGGGACAGAGAATTTTAGTCTCTAGTTAGCGTAGTTGGTAATCAACAACATAGCAACTATACGTTAATGTTTCAGTGACCCATTAGTTCTAGGATATGTTGTCAGGACATTTGATCTGCACATATTTCCATTATAGACCCCTTTGCACGGAGTCTGATGGCTGAACTTTCTTCTGACATCACACCCTCCCTCTTGCAGTGCCTACCTCCCCCTCCTCCTGCTGGATTGGAGCACTCATTTTGAAATGCAAATCTGATAAAATACAGCCTTCCTCCTTCTCATTTAAAACCCTTCAAGGGTGCTCCATGCCTTCGAGATAAATCTAAGCTCCTTAGAATATCTTGGCTCCTTCCTAAGTCTCTCTGTCCCCTTCCTTGAACTGTGGGTTTCAGGTGTATTGAGCTGCTGCTCATGCTGTTTCATGCTTCTGTGAGAGCAGTCTGCACATGCTGTCCTCACTGGGCTATCCTTTCCTAGCTGCTGTCTCTGCCTCTGTCGATTGCGTCCTGTGGGGACTTCTCCCTGCTCCCCTCCTCCTTTTATGCCTGTGTTTTCAATATGCCATGCATTTGTTGCTAGCACAGAACAAGCACTCCTATGTGTAGCCTTAGATGGATAGGGTCTTCTGAAGACCTGACACATAGTAACAACTTGGTAAATGGTAGCTATCAGGGGGAGGAGGGGGGTGGTGTTGCTTTGTTTCATTTCTGCCTTCCTAGTACCTTACACAGTGTCTGGCACACAGCAGGCTATCAGATAAATGTTGGTTGTATATATGAACAATTGGAGATTTTAAAAAAAAATAATAAAACATTTTAAAAGCCTCCCTCCCTATGGGAGTGCCTGGCTGGCTCAGTCAGGGGAGCATGTGGCTCTTGACCTTGGGGTTGTGAGTCTGAGTCCCATGTTGGGTGTAGGGCATACTTACAAATAAAATCTTAAAACAATAACAACAACAACAAAAGCCTCTGATTATTAAATACGGTACTGTTAAGATATTGTCCATAAGTCGGACCTGACTTAGCATGCCCAAGTAGGAGCATGCTTCCAAGGTTGTTGGCAAGAAGTCCAACGGGGCTTTTATTAGAGGGCCATTAAAGGAGCCAGCATCTCTGTATGCATGACCCTCTCATTTTATTTCTTTGCCCCTTAACTCAGCAGCCACCTGTGACCGGGCCTCAGCTTAACAAGCAAACCTTCTTCCTGTGCAGAACTGACCTGCCCTGTGACGGACGATAACGAAGATCCTTAGCAGATGAGGAGGAGTACTTGTACCTTCTATTACTTATCAACCATCCAAAGGTCCAACCATGTGGGCATTTAAACAGCCTCAGCTGGCAGGTTGGTGTGGGGCGTGAGCCCTTTGATTGGCAGAGCTGCGTGGTAGACCACCCAGCAGTCAGACTTCGGTGCCATGCATTGATGTGTCTCTCCAGAGAGGGGCTCGTTGAGCAGAGCATTCATTCCACGCCAGCCCCAATGCCACCTGCAAGTCCTCCACAGCCTGGAGCACAAGAAACACCAGCACAGGTCCTAGCACATTAGAGGAGGCTGAGCTGACAGTCCTGGGGGATTGTCCCAGAGCAGGAGGGGGCGGTGTTTAAAGGTCTGTGTTCTACAGACAGACTGCCTGAACTAGAATTCACTCTGTGCATTGATACTTGTTAGCTGCGTGACCTTGGGCAGGTTACATCT
Source organism: Enhydra lutris kenyoni (assembly GCF_002288905.1). Classification (NCBI taxonomy): domain Eukaryota; kingdom Metazoa; phylum Chordata; class Mammalia; order Carnivora; family Mustelidae; genus Enhydra; species Enhydra lutris. Next base: position 26,838,740 of record NW_019154093.1, on the reverse strand, counting down.
CCCCTTGATGCCTCAGGTCCTACATGAGGAACATGAGGATGGTGGGAAGAGTGGCTTGGGGTTGGGGGGCTCACATGAATGTGTATGGGTGGGGTACGATCGAGAGCTGTGGCTGATGTATAATGAGCACCACGCAAGTTAGATTCTCACTAGTCAGTCTACAGACATCAGCTGAGACACACTGAGCGTTGTTCTAGGTGCTATGTAGGGAAACGGATGGAAGAATGTGCTTCTACCCTCATTGATCACCACCTGCAAGAGACAAGGAAGTTAATCCCTGCAGTAGTTGGACCACTCTAAATGCAGGTTGCTCAGGATTCCAAGAGCATACAGAGCCTCTGCCCAGGATCATCAAGGGAGGAAGGCATTAAGGGCTTCATAAGAGAAGACACTGGAGGGGCGCCTGGGTGGCTCAGTGGGTTAAGCCTCTGCCTTAGGCTCAGGTCATGATTTCAGGGTCCCGGGATCGAGACCTGCATCGGGCTCTCTGCTCAGCAGGAAGCCTGCTTCCCCTCCCCACCCCCCTCCCTGCCTCTCTGCCTACTTGTGATCTCGGTCTGTGAAATAAATAAATAAAGTCTTTAAAAAAAAGAGAAGACACTGGAGCTAACTCTGAATGGTGGAGTGGGAGTTTGGCAGAAGGATTAGTAGGAGAGAATATTCCAGATATGTAGGCCTGCCAGTGTGAAGATGCAGAGCTAGGGCCCAGAGTGGCCTGTCTGGGGGAACTGTAGTGTGTAACTGGCCCGTAGGTGTGACGAAGCAGGGACAGGTGAAAGCGTGCATCACACCGGGGCCGCTCTTTGGGCCCCAGATGCAACTCTTAGGAGTTTAGCCACAGTTTCTGTGGGTTCTGAGAATTCTCTCAGAATTGTGAGATTTGGTAAAACAAGAGAGAATTGAGATGGATACTTTTTGTTGCACTTTGAGCGATTCGATTTATTTTTAAGAGCAAAAAACGAATAAATAAAACACTAGACTTCCATGAGATCGGCCTTGGACCCGAGTTTCCATACAGGAAAACAGAACATCAGTTTGTGAGCTACTTCTACTTGGACATGTGTCATATTTTTAACTCTATGATTCTTCTGATCAGGGTTCTCCGTCCAAAGGAAACTCATTTAGCCTGAAGATTCTGTACCAATTACATAGTTTTATAAGGTCAAAGTAAAAGTTGGGAGTCATTTTATCTTCATCTGTACTGGTAGATATTACAGAATCAAGCTGCTTTAATGAGAAAAAGAACCAGGAAGGGAGATGTGAAAATGAAGGTGTCAGCACCGCCAGAGATTGCCGCCGCGTCCGGAAGCTGGAGGATGAGGCCGGGGTGGGCTGTGAAGTCCTCTGACAATGCGGTCTCTGGCCCCGAACAAGTTGCCGGGGCTTCAAGAGGAACAGACATGAAACACAACATCCTTCCACCCTTATTAAGATTTAATCCTGCTTTCAACAGGATTGTAATGTTATTAAATTAGATTTTTTTTTCCTTCCTTAAAAAGGGATTTAACTTTTGCTTTCCTGACATCATAATCAACATGGAACAGATGCAAAGGGGAAATTGTGTGACCACTAGTAATACGGATCTATACTTAACATGTAGCATGCGAAGTTATTAAAATGGAAATTAATTCTTTTTATTACTATCGTACCCTATCAATTAATTTGGTTGGAGGTGCTTATGAATATGCAATCATTCCTCCCCGCTGCCTATCCCTCGGTCTATGTGTGCGGAAGGCATTGGTGAGGCAATAGGTGACATTTTAGATGCCTCTGCTGGTTTTGTTACCGTTCTTTGCTCCCCACGCATGTGGTCGGTGGCGATCACTGACAAGTTATTGAATTCATTTTACATCCCAGGCTCTGTTCTTAGCACTTCACATCTACTGCCTCATTCACAATACACATTTGAAATGGGTACTTTTACTGTCCCTGTATGAAGAAGAGGAAGATGTAGCCCAGTGAGGCTGAAGGAACTTCCCTGGGTTACGTAGGCATTCCGACTCTGAAAACGGTGCTTTTCACCGTGTGTGACCGTGCGTCTCATAGATTCCAAACGAGGGACTAGGATAGGGCTTGCATCTCAGACACCAAGCTCCCAGAAAAAAGGAATATTGTGAGGGATATGGAATGAGATAGAGGGCTCTGAGCTGGGGACATGTGTTTTAAAATATAGTTTTTATTATTATTTAGGTATGGCAAAGCCACCAGATCAGGAGATGACTGTCATTCATAGTTTATTGCCCACAGATCCCCAGAGGAGGGGTCACAGCAGTTCACAGAGTTCAGATGGAAGCTCCAGGCTTGGTCAGGAGGCAGAGGGAATGGGGGAACCCTGGGCCAGAGCCTTCATTGTGACTTCTGTAGGAAGGAACTCGAGGCGGGCTAAGCAGGTATATTATTGGCTAGTTTGAATAATTTCAGTGGGCTCTGGGCATAGGGGCTGTCCCTGGTTGTTTAGTACTTGGCCCTGGGGTGATTAGGGCAGATGGAAGTGACCTAGAGTGTTGGGGGGTGGAAGGAGGTATGGGATCTGGATTGGTTTATTTGCATCTGAGAAGTGCACTCCAGGAAAAATTGTTAACTGTCTCTAGGAATTAGCTAATCCTGGGAGGAATGCTTCCTGCCACACATCAAAGCATCAGAAATACAGAAAATAAGATATGCTTAATTGAGCAAGCCCTCTGTGGGGGGATGATTTCTGTGTGAAGCCCTTAGGGGGTACCCAGGTGGGAAGGAGGAAAGCAAATGGGGACAGGTGGGCCTGTAAGAAAGCCCTGAGTATACAGTGTTTTTTGTGATGCCCAGGAAAAGGCAGGAAATTGGAGGCACTGAAATTAAGTTTCAAATGATCTTTTTGCCTTCTGATATTACCCATAATACATATTTAACTTAATATGCATATTAAACTTTGAGGTGTGGAGGGTAGATTATGACCCATCTTTTTGGCAGGACATTTCCTCCTTGGAAACAGAGACCCCATCTTGATCATCATTGTACACCCTACAGATTCTGTGTGAGACCTCTCTCTCACAATGGAAGGGCCCTAGTTTATACCCTGTTGCTAAATCTTGGTTCTTATATCCCGTCAGGCAAAATCTTTCTTCAAGTGCCATTTGCAAACTATGGTTTTAGTAAGAGGGAGCTTGTCAACCCAGGTGAGAGGAGACCCAAAAGAGGGGTCATAGTCATGGATTTGTGCTTGACTGGTAACTCCTGATTCACCATTGCCTCTTTTTTTCCTTACTTTGGAAAAGCAAGAGACATTTTGTAAGGTGGACCAAGATAGCCCTACAGCGGGACCAACTCTAGGTTTGCTGTACAAGTATAGCACTTGATAGCGAGATGATCTATACATCGCTTGTCTAGACTTTTTATTTTATTTTTAAACTTTTAAAATTTAAATTCAATTAGCCAACATATAGTGCATCATTAGTTTCAGATGTAGTGATGCTTCATCATTTGCATTTGTGCAAGCTTTGTAATCACCAATCCAGAATTTTAGGACATCTGGATTCCTCCTCTTTCCCTTACCCGGTCTAACGGCAGCCAATCTCATTTCTGTCTCCAAAGTGTGTCCTGGAATGTCCACACTCAAATGTCCTGCGCCCAGGTCTGAGAAGCCACAACTGATTGTCTCCTACACTTTTATGAGAATTGCTTTATGGGTCTCTTCATTTCATTTCTTGCCACCCTCCAGCTCCTGTATGTGAGCCATAAATTATTTTGTAAATATAGAAGATATCAAGTCACTCTTCTGCTTAATATTTTTTTTTAGTGTATCAGCTGGGGAAGGCTAGCTGCTGTAGCAAAGGGAGCCAAAACCATGCAACAGCTCACACATAAGAGTTACAGGCTGAATGCGTGAAAAGCTCAGCAGGGCGGCCCCACTCTACGGATTCATTCAAGCCTTCTTAACACATGGTTTCAAAGATCCCCTAAATTGGATATCCTGGAAGCAGACCCTGAAACCAGGATTCATATGAAAGTGATTTGTAGGAAGTTTTAAGTGGGAAAAACTGATACAAACATGGGGAAGCAGGACCAGGAAGGGAAGGAAATCAGGCAAGGGTGTAATATCAAGCAAAAGCCCAAGGAGGTAATTTTAGCCTAATCCCACAAGTCAAGATCTAGAGACACTGTAGATCCCAGCTCAGCATTGAGCCATCAGGAGAAGAGAGCTGGAGTATTTAAGCCCATTCATTGGTGAAGGGCTACCTCTATCTAGGGAGACAGAACTTCCCAGGTGCTTCCAGCAAACAGTGTGGGTCGGCAGAGGGCGTTCTGACCCTGAGGTCAGGTCACGGATGAGGACATGGGGGGAGGTGGGGGCTGGCATTTGGGAGAGAGAGAACACCTGGAATCAGCCCTGCAGGCAAATGATCCAAGGGGAGGTAAGTGGAACCCTGAGCCCACCTGCTCCCTCAAAAGCACTCTGGGGGTTCATTTCAGGAGGAAAGAGAGGGCCTGGGCAACTTAAACGGGCCACACCTGGAAATGAGTCCCATCACTTCTGCTTACCTTCCATGGGCTGGAAGTCAGGTTCAGGGCTGTGGCTAACTTCAAGAGAGGCTGGGAAGTGTGGTGCCGCTGGGTACCCAGGAGGCAGAAGAGAGCAGAGGTCTCCTGCCACAGATGGCCTACCTTAATACTTGAATACAAATCTGTTCTTCCTGCCGGGCCCTACGAATCTCTACCTGCCTGCTTGTCCAGCTGTGTCACCCACCACTCTCTGCATCCCTGCCATACTTCAGTTGCATCGGGCACTGCTTTGTCGTCTGCTAGGCTTTGTTACTGCAGACTGTGGAAAAACGTAGCAGAAACCTTTTGGCCTAAAATTGCAATATTTTGGCTTAATGACAAAAGTGTTCATTTGGCCTTTGTATAAGGGTGTTTGATGGATTGGGATAAAGTAGATAATGAAACAATTAGTCACGTTTAGTGGTGCCTATAAGAACCATAGCTGGCCTTAGACTCCCAGGAAGGGGGGAGCCAAACCTGCCTGTGGGCAGCCTGGGGTGGCCAGGGGCCCTCTGCCAGCCACCCTGTCTCATCATTACTGGTGCTAATGCAGAGCTCCCTGACGCTGGGCTGAAGCTCTCTGATTACCAGTTAGGGGCATGACCTTGGGCAAGTTCATGAACCTACATATCCCTCAGTTTTCTCATCTGTAAAGTAGGACTGATGATTGTTCCTAACTTATGGAATTATTGGAAAGATTGAATGAGTTAATACATGAGGAAGGGCTAAGTGCTTTCTAACGGCTGTTACTACTGTTTGGGTACCTTCGGGGCACACAGCCTGCCACCCTAGCTTCCCGGCCCTCTCCCTGGGGTGGGATGCAGAAGGACACTCTCTTGTTAGCGACTTCTCTTCTGCTTCCTGCTTAGCGCGGGCTAAGGGATGCTTGGCAGCAACAAACATAAAAGCAAGCTTCCCTTTAAAACGAAGCATGTGTGTACATGAATTTTCCCTGCATTCGGCACAGAGAACTTGAGACCTATCAGTCAGCAGCGCTACAACCTGAGCCATGCCCGCATCTTTTTTTTTTTTTTTTTAAACATATAATGTGTGATTTGCTTCGGGGGTGCAGGTCTGTGATTCATCAGTCTTACACAATTCACAGCACCCGCCATAACACATACCCTCCCCAATGTCCATAACCCAGCCTCTCTATCCCTCTCCCACTCACCCTCCAGCAACCCTCAGTTTGTTTCCTGAGATTAAGAGTCTCTTACAGTTTGTCCCCCTCCTGGGTCCCATCTTGTTTCATTTTTCCCTCCCTTCCCTCATGACCCCCCCACCCTGCCTCTCAAATTCCTCATATCAGAGAGATCATATGATAACTGTCTTTCTCCGATTGACTTATTTCGCTCAGCCTAATACCCTCTAGTTCCATCCACATCGTCGCAAATGGCAAGATTTCATTTCTTTTGATGGCTGCACAGTATTCCATTGTATATATATACCACCTCTTCTTTTTTTTTTTTTTAAGATTTTATTTATTTATTTGATAGACAGAGATCACAAGTAGGCAGAGAGGCAGGCAGAGAGAGAGAGAAGAGGAAGCAGCCTCCCTGCAGAGCAGACAGCCCGATGTGGGGCTCGATCCCAGGATCCTGGGATCATGACCTGAGCTGAAGGCAGAGGCTTTAACCCACTGAGCCACGCAGGCACCCCTATACCACCTCTTCTTTACCCATTCATCTGTTGACAGGCATGTAGGTTCTTTCCATAGTTTGCCTATTGTGGACATCGTTCCTAGAAACACTCGGGTGCATGTGCCCCTTCGGATCACTACATTTGTATCTTTAGGGTAAATACCCAGTAGTGCGATTGCTGGGTCATAGAGTAGCTCTATTTTCAACTTTTTGAGGAACCTCCATGCTGTCTTCCAGAGTGGCTGCGCCAGCGTGCACTCCCACCGACAGTGGAGGAGGGTTCCCCTTTCCCCAGCGATGCTCGTATCTTTTCCCAAAGCTTCAGCTTCCCTTGAGAACTAGATTTGAGTCTCTCCATTGAGCAAGAGGTTTGTTTTTCCTTTATGCCACCAGGCTTGGATCTGGTGCTGTGTCTTACTACTGACCTCAGAATCCCCAGGAGGTGCCATCCTCACAGACTACAGCGGTGGCCCTCAGCTGTGGGTTGGCTCACCCTCTTGGGGTTTAAGGTAAAGTACACATTTGAGAGTTACAATGGTGAGGATGTGAACTCCGACTCTCTTGTTCTTTATTTGTGTGACTTTGGGTAGATTATAAGTCACCTTGGATAAGTTACCTGGTCTCTCTGGGCCTCTGTTTCTTCTTCTTCAGTGGGGCGGCAATATCCATCCTATGGAATTTGGTGTTATAAGGACTAAGGGGAGTATAGGTGAAAAGTCTAGTTAGGTGCTGGAGAATATCTTTGTTCCTCAGAGTTTTCTTTGTCAATTGCTGCATAACAAATCACTCTACACTTAGTGGTTTAAAACAACCATTTATTTGCTTGTGAGTCTCCAGTTAAGGAAGACTTTTGGGGGGACAGCTCCTGGTGCTCTGTGTGGAGTAGTTCATCTGGGATTGGGGGATCCAGGATCGCTACTTTCACGTGATTGGCCCTGCAGCTGGGGTGGCTCCAATGGCTGGTGACTGGCTGGGCTCGTGTTCTCTCGCTCTCTCTCTCTCTCTCTCTCTGGGCTTTCTCTCTCTTTTTTCTGCCTCTCACATTCTAAAGCTTTTCTCTCCAGGTACCCTCCCTCTCTAGCAGAATAATCACACTTCTTCACATGATATCCCAGAGCTCTTGAGAATGTGAAAATAAATACTGCTATGTCCCTTAAGGCCACAGCTACTTCTGCCACATTCTGCTGGTCAGAGTAAGACGCAAGGTTCAAGGGGAGGTAGACCCTACCTCTTGGTGGGACCAGTGGCTTGCATATACAGGAATGGAAAGGATTGCTGTTGGCCGTTTTACAGACAATCCCTAATGCTCAGCCGGTGGAAGCTTAGTTTTCATTGTTAACTGGATTCATTTTGGGGAGGAGGGCCAGGGGCTGCGAGACCAAATTACCTTTTCAACAAAAGACATAAAGACCAGGAAGATGATATCATTAAAATTCTTCTTTGGGATGGGAAGAGGTCATTTCTGGGCTAAGTGCTGCTAGAACAGCTCTAATCTGCAAACATTCAATCCTTGTCTCTATTTCCCTCCGGTTTTCCCGTTCTAACTATGGGATCCGGCAGACCAGAACGAGGACCGTGCCACTGATACTTAAGTTGGAGAAAATCCTTGAGTTGGTTGCCTATCGTTGCATAGAAAATCATCCCACAATTAGTGGCGTAAAGTAACAACATTGAATATCTCCCACTCTCTGTAGATGAGGAAACTGAGGCAGCTTAGCTGGGTCCTCTGGGTTCTGGATTCTGGCTCAAGCTGCAGTATTTTGGGGGTTGCAGTCATCCCATGGTTTGGCTGGGGCAGGATCCATTTTTCAAGCCCACTCAGTGGTTATTGGCAGGATTCATTTCCTGGCAGGCACTGAGACCAAGGGCTTGGTTCTTCTGGCTGTTGGCAGGAGGCTGCCCTCAGTTCTTTACCACATGGGCTTCTCCATAGGGTAGCTCAGAAATATGGTGGCAGGCTTCATCAGAGTAAGCAAAGAGAGAGCCAGAGAGAGTGAGTGAGTGCCAGCAGGATGGAAGTCACACTCTTTAGGAGCCAAATTGCCAGAGCAACCTTCTATCTCTGTTGTTGTATTCTGTCTGTTAAAAGCAAGTTACTAGGCCCAGGCAACACTCAAGGGTTAGGAATCACATGGGGTCTTGCATATTGGGAGGCAGGGATCATGGTGGCCATCCAAGAATTCCAAGTGTCACCATTCCTTCCAGCAATTTTAGACTTGAATTTCACTCCATCCCTAGACATCACACCACCATGCATAGGTTATAATTAGGGTGAAATGTGTCTCAGTATGCCTGGAATAAGCCCAGGTTAAGTGATTAAAGAGAAAAGATCAGTCTAAGTGTAGAATAACAATAACTTGAATATTTAAAAAAAAAATGCCCATAGAGATTTTCTTCATTTTCATAAGGTAGAAGTGCTTTGCGTAAGAGAAGTCAACTTTGTCCCTCCTAATTAATCTATTTAACACGTATCTATAGAGTTCTTTCTAGATAGTGAGGCTATAAAGTTGAAAAAAAAAAAAACATTATCCCTGTCCTTGAAGAAATCAGGTGAGAACATGAACACTAATAGTAATGTGTGAAAAATGCTGGGAGAGAAGGTGTCATGGCATCAGAGACGGTGGCCCTTGGATTACTCTGAAGGCTCAGTAGGACTTAGCTGGATGAAGACTGTTTCAGTCAGGCTCCTAACAGGAAACAAAGGGCACAATCAAAACGAGATCATTGAAGGAAGGTGTATTCCCAAAGGGGAGGGTCTAAGGAAACCAGAAGCTATCGTATAGGCATATGGTACTCGATTGAAACCACCCAGGCCCCATGCATTGAGAGGAGGCTGCACTGACCAGAATCTGGAAAGCCCTATAACATTGGCCTTCTTGACAGAAGAGAGCCTTCCTGAGAGGGATACAGCTAGATCTCATTGACCTTATACGAAAGAACCAAGGGAATACATTCTCGACCTCACTTCCCTCTTTCCCTTTCATTTCCTGCCAAACCCAGCTAGAAACCGGAGGCCCTGAGGACCCTCACCATGGCCCAGACAGATCAGCCTCAAAGGGCATAGGGCAGAGTGGAAGGGTGGAAGGTGTGTTTGGGGGGCAATAGAAGCCATCTGACACTGTGGGTTAGTCAAGCCCATTCCAGAGAAAGGGACCATAGTGAATGGAGGGAGAGGTGAAAGGGCCGATGACCTTGGACTGACAAATGTGACTGAAACAAGGGGTGAGAAACAACAGCCTGAAGAAGCAGGTGGAGGGCAGGTCATAGGATTCTCCCTGGATCCTTCGCAACATCGTCCTACCTGACACACCGAGCCCCTGGCCACGTTGCGGTCAGAGGGCATCTTCAATAGTATATCCAGATCACACTATGCCCTCCTGGGCTGTGCGAAAAAATGTAGATTCTACCCTGAAGATTTTTCAGCAGGGTGTTTGTGTGATCTGTCCTGCATGCTACACAGGGTGGCTGTGGGGTTAAGGGTGGCTTGGAAGAGGGCTGGTTCAAATTCCAGCTCTGCCCCACTACCTTGGGACTTTGCACAAGACCTTTAACCTCTCTGGTTCCTGGTTTTCTGACTGGTAAAGCTCAGCCAGCAACTCCTGCTCTCTGAATGTGCGAATTAGATGAGGTAGGTGTTTTTGAAAATACAAAATGCTCAACTTGAGCAACTAACACACAGTTCAGCAAGTGCTTTTAACAGAGAACAGGAGTGAGAAGGGAATTGGAACTTGGGGCCCCCCCCCTCCATGCCAGGCATTGTGCTGGAACCTTCTACATTTAATATTCTGTTCACTGCATGCCGTCACCCCTGAGATAGCTATTATCTCATTTCATAGAAGAGGGAAGAGAGGCCTGTGTTGATTACTGATTAGGCACCACGCCTGGGGGACAGGAAGGTAAACAAGAACCAGTCTTGGCCTTTAGGAGTTTATCATTGTGGTTACTGAGACTACTTAGACCAGTGCTCCTCACATTATAATGCCCACCTGGCATCTTATTCAATCGCACATTCTGACTCACTAGTACTGGAATCTGGCTAGAGATTCTGCCTTCTCCCAGATGATGCAGATGCTGCTGGCCTGTGGACCATACTTAAAGGAGGTTAGAGGATCACATTCAACACGCACACACACGCACACACACGTTTTTATCGTACTTGTAGCCATGCGAAATTGAAGCAGAGGGAAGATCTTTTACAGCCATTCCAACTTCAGGAAATGGAGAAATAGAAGGAGAAAGACATGTGCCCTAGTATTTAGTGGAATAGCAGTTACTAAAACCAGGCATTCTGTTTCAGAATCTAAACCTTCCCTTGTTTGGGTTGAGCAGGATATTGTTTTTCTGCCCCTTGGATATATCCCATTATGAGCTTTGATCAAAGCAAACCTTTCCCTTTGAGGCTTGGGGCACATGTGAATGGCTTTGTTATCCGCATGTATCTGCATATATTTGCAAAGCAATTCAACTGCTTCTGATGGGGAGGAGCAGTAGGGCTGGTGGTTGAGCCTAGGGTTTAAGCATCTCTCTAAAGCTTGGTCCTTGGAATCTCATTTTAAAAGAAATCCAGCTGCAGAGACCCAGGACAGTCCTGGTGAGTGAAGAAACTAGGAGCTGGGTTTCCAGCTGCTTAGCTGGTTGAATATTCCCAGCCATTCACTGGAGGTGTTTGTCATGGGGAGTTTTGCTTCACTTGAGGCCCTGCCTCCCCCTTTTCCTGTCCATTTTGCCCAAGTATCTTCTTCTTCTTCTTTGTTTTTTGTTTGTTTGTTTTTTAGATTTTATTTGGTGGAGGGGGGGAGCAGAGGAAGAGGGACAAGAAGACTCCCTGCTGAGTACAGAGCCAGATGCAGGGATCTATCCCACAATCCTGAGATCATGATCTGAGCCAAAATCAAGAGTCAGATGCTCAACCTACTGAACTCCCCCAGGTGTCCTCCAGATGCCCCCCAAGTATCTTCTTAAAGTGTTTCTCTGAACAGGGCACTCTCCTATTCAAAGTCTTTCCACTTTTGTCCTTTATCTTTGGGAAAAAACAAGTCTTAACATTACACTCCAAGCCCTCCCTAGTCCCTTGGCTTCAGCATCCCCTCCACTCCCTGCTCTAGCCCACTAGCCAAAGCACTTCTGGTTTTCCCTAAACCTTGGACATTCCCACCTTTGAGACTTTGCTTTTGTTAGTACTTCAGTGAATGCCTTCTCCCTACTTCCCTTACTCATGTCCCAGTTCTATCCATCCTACAAGACTCCACTCAAATCCTATGCCCTCTAGGGAGCCTTCTTGGAACTTTCCACCTGGAGAAATTCTTCCTTCTTGGGAACCCTGTTAGCATTTTATTCATGACTTTCTTACTGTGTGAAGTTTTTTATTTGTTTATGTGTTAGGAATGTCATGGGTCATTGCATGTCTTTGATGAAGCTCTAGAACATAGGTGAGGTTTGGTGGGGTGAGGTCCAGAGCCGATGACCAAGAAAGAATTCTTGAGACATCTTTGGTGCAAAATGGTGGTTTATTAAAGCACAGGGACAGGACCCATGGGCAGGAAGAGCTGCTGCCCCTGGGACGTGAGGAGTGGTGCATTATATACTTGTAAGTTGGGGAGGGGATTAGGGATGATGTAAGTCTCTAAGGAATTTTGGAAGCAAGGTTTCTAGGACCTTGAGGGGCTAGCTATTGTCTGGGGAAAAGGTTATTCATTACCGGTAATAGTGGGCCATATGCTTGGGAATGATTGTCCGCAGTATCTTGGAGGTTTAGAGATAAAGTTTCCAAAGGAATTGTTAAAGTAGACTTACAGGGGCATCTGGGTGGCTCAGTGGGTTAAAGCCTCTGCCTTCGGCTCAGGTCATGATCCCAGGGTCCTGGGATGGAGCCCCGCATCGGGCTCTCTGCTCAGCAGGGAGCCTGCTTCCTCCTCTCTCTCTGCCTGCCTCTCTGCCTACTTGTGATCTCTGTCTGTCAAATAAATAAATTTTAAAAAATAAAAATAAATAAAGTAGACTTAAAGGATCTTGGTTGGGGGTAGGGGGTCCGTCAGGCTAGGATTGTCCTTTGCCCTTAGCAAAGCCTTAAGGTGGGGGTAGTTGAGTCCCTAGAGGAGAGTCACTCTGCCTATTTCAAGGGCTTGTCAGTAGGTAAGGAAATTTAATAATTTTTCATGTGCCTCTGTGTCCCACATCATCTTGAAGGCTGCCCATGCCTAGTCATATATATATATCTATATATATAGATATATAGATATAGATATAGATATACACATACATACAGAGAGAGAATAAGTGCTTAATAAAACTTTGTATGAGTACATGAATGAATGAAAGACAAGACAGGTGGCTCCTGAACTGTGATTTTATGGCAGCATATTTTCCAATGTGTTCATTCTTTTAATACATATTTATTGAGCTCCTGCTCTGTTGCAGGTCTGAGGTTCTGGCAGTACAAAGGTGAAGAGAGGAGAGTCCTGGCCCCCCAGAGGCTGTTCTGGGGATGGGGCCATCTCGTGTTCTTTGTTTAATTAAGTTGGCTACACTCCAACTAGTTGCTTAATAATAAATGATTTGAAAAATCTGAAAACATCTGATATTTTTACAGATCAGTGACCTGTTAGATGAACAGGCTAAATCTTGTTTAATCTGTGCTTCTGTTCATCAAAGAAGTCTTTTGGTGTGGAGTGTGACAGCAAATTAGATTGTACGTTCATTGTGCTATTTGCTACCCTCCATCTTAAAAATAATAATGGTATATATTTATGGTAGAAACCTTGGAAACAAAAAAAAAATGTATAAATACCTCTCATAATCTCAGAAACAAGAAATCAATGATTATTAACATTTGGTATGTTTCCTTTCAATTTTCGGTTTGTTGCATTTTTAGGAACGCACACATAAACACAGCTGAGTCATGCTTTTTGCCTCCTGCTTTTGCTGTTTTTCTTTTCTTTACTTAATAATATATTTACTGCATATTTTTTGCATATTGTTAAAAATTCTTAAAATGATTTTTAATTACATTTAGTATTTATGGTATGGCGTGTCATAATTTTTAAACCCTTTCCCCATTATTTATAAAAGCTAAACACTGGAAACAACTACACTATGAACATCTTTGTGTGTTACTATTTTCCCTAATCTGATCATTTTATTAGAATTCTTGAAGTGGAATTAGTGAGTTAAAGGGTATGAATATGTTTAAGTCCTTTCTCTCCCTTTTTACCAATTTTTCTTTATCAGAGATGGTTAATTCTTCTCATCTTATTTTGGATGAGTCTGGCCTCAACTTTATTTAATACCCTTTTATAATTAACAGAGTCAGCCGGCTCCAAGCCCCCTCCCTCCTTAAAGCATAGCGAGCAGCTTCATGATGGGTTTTTTGAGACAATGCCGTCATTACCGATATCTACAGTACTGTCTGATGCTGCTTCTGTTGATGTTTTTGTAGTCTGGGTGATGGATATTTGTAACAGCACCTATAAGTGGACTTGACATCAGAAACACTTTTTTTTAGTGCCTCCAGCCTGCATTTTGATCTTTTAGCTAAAATATATTGGATGCACTTCTTCTGCTCTCAGACTCCTGGAAGAGCAATCCCACTGAGGCTGTGTTGAATTAGCCTGAATCACCAGCTTCTTATTGCTTGCTGGGATAAGGGCTATCCATCCCTGGACTCTCAAGGTCCTGGTTCTCCTCTTGGTCTGTTTCAACTGTGGGAGAATCAGGGAGCTCATTATCGTCAGCCTTAATACCAGGTAGTGAAACTTCACTTTAGTTGAATCTACTTATAAAACTCTCACGTCTCTGTAATGCTCTGCAGTTTACAAAGCACTTCCAAGGGCATCGGTTAATTTGATTGTCACCATCTTCCTGCAAAGTAGCTGTGGATACCATTCCTGTTTCACAGGCAGGGTAACCGGGATACAAGCAGTGCAAGCCGCTAGGGTTAGTAATGGAAAGAATGTGGAAACATCCTTTGAAAACATACAGACCCAATTTCAAATCAACTTCGTCACAAACTAGTTGTATGAAGTAAGTTCTTGGAGGATCAGATTCCTCCTCTGTGCACGGGACAGTTTAGGTGATTCTTGTTTTTTGCAGATCCTTAATTTGCGAACACAGCTGCTCACTAAAATTTATTTGTAATTCCAGTTCAGTACTGGTGGTGCTTTTGTGGCCATTAGCAGACATACACAAATCAACAAACATATGAGGAGTTGCCCAATATGCATACTCCCAGCTGAGGTCACACAGGCAATGTTCTGCCTTCGGTCCTACTATAAGCAAGTATCCTTTGTGAGGTCATTCTAGTGCTGCGTATATTTTATATTTTTGTTCTTTCTGTTGGTGATTTAATGGTTTTCCATGGTTAAACCCCAAGTATATGCTGAAGTACCGGCTTGTATTCATAAGCATAAGAAGGCTGTGATGTGCTTTATGGAGAAAAGACATGTGTTAGGTAAGTTTTATTCAGGAGTGTGTTACAGTGCTGTTGGCCATGATTTCAATGTTAATGAATCCACTTTGTATTAAATAAAGTGTCTTTAAACAGAAACACACATAAATCCACATATGTATTGATCAATTGATGAAATTGTTGTGACCAGAGGCTCGCAGGAACCTAACTCTGTGTTTCCCTTAGGAGCAATGGCTCATGATTCCCACAGCTTTAGAGAACATTACTGCAAATAACAAGAATCAATTGTATCTATTTTGTGAGGTTGCTGTGTATGTTAAATAGGGATGTGTGTAAAATGCCCACTGTGTTGATGTTCTGTAAGGGGCCACTATATTCTACTGCATGAGGGAACAGAAGCTGCGAGAAGTTACCTGCTTTATTTAAAATCAGTAAACCAGAAAATGATTCAGGTTAGTAGCATATAAATCCATTCTGTCTGAATCCAAAAGCAGCAGTCCTCAAAGCATACGGGCTGCATCTAGGAATAATCCCATATGGGGAAATTAAATGCTTTTTCATTTCTTCTGTGTTTGCTCTTCATTTAAACATTTTATCTACATGATTGAATTCTGAAAAACCTATTTAACCCCCCACTACCACCATCTTTGTGCCAGGCCCGGTGCTAACCATGTGCCATCTGGCATGTCTTCTTTGCAGTGAGCCTATAAGGTAGACATTGTTGTTATCATGACCATTTTAGAGACCCAGGGAAATTAAATGAATTTTCCAAAGTGCTACAACTTGGAAGAAGAGCGAAGATAACAGTTTGGGTCTTTCTGACTCCGCAGCTCCTGCTCTCAGTCTTGACGTCAGAGAGTGCCAGACTCTTGGGGAATCTATAGACCAGCAAAACAGCCAACTGAAGGGACAACAACAACAACAAAGCAGTGGAGAAGGACACCGTGTTATCTACGTTTACCTACCCAGGTAAGGTCATTCAAGATAGTAGTCAGCATTAACTGTCACGGTCTTATACAGAAAAGTGATCTTAATATCATAAAAGTATGACGAACTTCACTTTGGATTAAAAAAGTCCAACCCATTCACCTTTATGAAAGCCTTACAACATTGTCTTTCTTTTTCTCATTTCGCCCAGGACAGGGCTGCCTTTATCACAGAGAAGTGGCCTTTGGTAACCATCCCTCTGCACTGTATTCTAAATTATTTCCCCTGATCTCGGCCTGAGGTTTGTCATGTACCCAGGCAGTGAATTGGATAAAATGGTATCTAAGATCACTTTTCAATTCCAAGGATGATTTTAGAGTTTTGCCCCTGTCTCCTTCCAGTCCAGAGACAAAGAGGAGGCTGGCCTCATGCACATCAGGCATCAAGTCAGCAGCTGCTGCTCTATCAATCTTGCCCTTGACGGGAGCAGGCACCTTATGAATTGACCTCTAGGAAGAGAATGAATGCTTAGTGGTGGCAAATAAGTTGTATTAACTATTGGGTAACAGAGCTCACACATAAATCTCCTGTGGATCTATATTCCTTAAGGAAATCCATCAGGAAAGAGAGGCAACTCATGGAAGACAGGGACATAACACTCTGGCTGTTTTTTTTTGTTTTTTTGTTTTTTTGTTTTTCCCCCTGAGATAAATACCCTTCAGAAATGGAAATGGTCCACCAGATAAGTTAGCTTTAGGACTCTTCCACTTTTCTACTCACCTATAAATTAGGGGTCTTCCATGGTCCAAGCTTGCGCTCATTTGCTAAAATGTTGCTAAAATAATAAGAAAGAACCAACAGCAAGTATATTTTCTTGATGTGAATATGGTATGATGATATGCCTCTGATGATATGCCAAGTTCTGAGCATATTTAAACCTCACAACAGCCTTGGGAGGTAATACCATCATCATCCTCATCTACAGATGAAGAAACTGAGACACCAAAAGATGAAATGGCTTGACCCATCACATCACTAAAAACATAGGAGAGCCATCAATTGAACCCATACCCCTCTGCAAAACCTCAGCATTCTAACCAATATACTATACTGCCTGGCCTATAGTAGATGCTGTCTTTCCATTTCATTTCCAAATCTTGCTATGAAATGCCCAGCTTCTTGATTTTTCCTTTTTGGTGACCATGTATGAAAATAGCCTGAATCAACTCAATTAATATATATAAATCTTAATGTGTATGTCTGATTCAGTGTTCTGGAGACATAGACATGAAGAGCAGACCTCTGCTTTCAAGAAGTGCCCCTTCAAGAAGGGGGGCATGTATACCTGCGGCGAGGACATAAAGTCTGTAGGAGAGATAGTAGGGAAGTTGTGAGAATACAGTACCAGTTGAGCTTGGAGGTTGGGGATCAGGAGCAACAGTGCTCTCCAGGTGGAGGTGAGAAGAGGACCCATGGAGCCTCCATGGTAGCTGGACTGTGGGGCGTATGTGTGGGATTGTGGGGAATGTTGGTGCTGCAGTCATCCCGGGGTCATATTTTGGAGGTACTTAAATGCCATTGAAAGGGGATTGCATTTTATTAAGTGGACTATGGGGACACCGCAAAGGTGCTTGGACCCAAGAGGAACATGATCAGAGCTGAATTCAGGATAAATATACCCTAAATTTATGGTTAAAGATCTCATATATTACCTCTCTAGCATATCTGCATATATCAGGAGACAAGAGAGAACAACCACACGTATGAACCTCAGGTAATGTGATTTCAGACACCAGGGCGCAAATCCTTGGTTTCTAGTTCCCTCAGTCAAACCACTTAGATGGCAAGTTCCCAAATGTGGTGAGTCAAATGAAATACTGGGAAGACTGGTAGAGATCCAGATCCCTGGGCTCTGCCTCCTGAAAGTGCTAGTTCAGAAAACACTCCTAGTCTCGGGACTAGGGGTCAATGTTTTTAAAGCTGGCCAGCTGAGTTCAGTAACTGCTGACTCACATAATGACTTCTGTTGGATGCACTGAAGACATTTGTATCAATTTAAGGAGCTTTACTTAAAGATCATCTTTGAAGCCCCTCCAAAAGTGCTTATATTGCCATAGATGTGTTTAGTCAGGGCTCTTGAGGGAAACGGAACCCACAGGATACGTGTGTGTGTGTGTGTGTGTGTGTGTGTGCACGTGCGCGTGTGTACAAACGAAACCAATAGAATGTATAGGTACACACATACACACACACATATCAGTTTTGTTTATGTTTAAAATATTTATCTTATACACACTCACACATACACACGCATACACACACAGACCTAGAAGGAACTGGCTCATCCGGTCTCAAGATTTGCAGCTGGCTAGCTGGAGTCCCAGAAAAACTGATGTGTAGGTCCAGTCCTGAAGCTGGTCGTGGGTTTCAGCCCCAGCAAGAGCCAATGCTTCGGTTCAAGTCTGAAGGCAGGAAAAAAATAATGTCCAAAGCCAGCACACTCAGGCAGGATGAAATTCCCTCTTCCTAAGCCTCTTCGTTCTATACACGTCTTCCTACACCTGTTCGGATGAGGTCCATCCACATTAGTGAGGACTAAATCTGCTTTACTCAGTCTACAATCTCAAACATTAATTTCATCCAGAAACACCCTCGCAGACATACCAAATATCTGGACACCCTGTTGCCCAGTCAAGTTGATATGTAAAATTAACCATCACAAGATGTTATAATAGGGACTTCATTATAATAGTATGGTCCCTATAGTAGCAATGGTAACAAGAATCATTATTATTTACATTCTTTTAGTAGCTGACACGGTAAGTGTGTAGACAGTGTTTATAACTGAAGAAAGCAAGCATAGATGTTTATACTTTATTAAGGGTTTTTGTCACTTATCATCTTGTTTTATCCTATTACCCTATTACCTTCTGTTTTACCCAATTGCCCTATTACCTTTCTGTCACTTATCATCTTGTTTTACCCTATTACCCTATTACCTTCTGTTTTTTTGAGATGGGTTTGCACAAAGTACAAAGAGGTGAGCTTACCTGTCCAAGGACACAGGGTAAGTGATAAGGACCAGCTCAAACCCAGAGCTTCTTTTGTGATCTTCACACTGTGTAACACTAGTTCATTACAGATTAATTACTGGCAAAGACATGCATGCCTCCTGACCATCAGCAGTTTTCTGATCTTATGACTGCATCTATTGCTCTCTCTAAATACTGGAGAGGCACAAATTAACAAGTGAAAACCAAGAGATATGTTTGTACTTAATGCTACTAACAGGCAGCATAATTACAAGAGAACTGAGAGTGTTGCTTGACAAACATATTAATAAAAAACTCTCTTGCCAGTCTCGAGTATAAATTACACAGCAGAAGGCAAGGAGAGACTGGGCTTGACAGTTGGAGGATAACAACCTTGAAATATATCTACATTATCTGGGGGGGTCTTTGGAGGTCTGTCTTTTGGACTTGGTTAGAGACCATGCTAATGAACTGTCTTACGGTCCATATTTTTTCAGGGCCATCTATATTTCTTTCAAGCCCAAGTTTACCACAATTGGGAAAACTGCTTACTTAGATATGAGGTTCTAGTCATTTTATATGCTTAATATGGTTAAATGAACCTGTCCAATTAATCAGAGGTCATTAGATTAATATATAGTTGTTTATCTCACAACATTTTCTAATAGACTGACATAAATTATTCTTTATGTTTCTTTTACGGTTCATAGTTCATTCATTTGACAACTATTTATTCATGGTAATCTTTGCTAATAACTAGAGTTGGAGAGAGAAGCTACATTCATTGCCTTCTGGTAGCTCCCCATTTTGCACAGTGGCTCTCAACTGTGGCTGCTTATTAGATCATAGAAGAGCATTTTGAAAATGCCAATGCCCAGGCCCCAACCTGGAGATCCTGATTCTCTCGGTCTGGAATGGAGCCCAGGCATCAGTGTATTTTAAAGCCTTTCTAGGTGATTATAACACACAGAGCCCAGATCTGTGGGAGACACAATTATACATCCAGACAAGCTGCTCTGTTTAAGTACCAGAGGAGAGAAATGTGTTACTGGCTGTGGGTTACAAGTGCTTAGTTCTTCTAGAGTAGATGTGGAAGGGTTTTACTGGGACTATGGTTTTCAATTTGAGGGTACCAGAGAGTTTTAATTTTAATAAAATTGTACTACTGTTTTATTTGAGCCTCATCTTGGAGAATGGTGGACAAGAAGGGAAGGGAGGAGATATACTGGATCGTGTCTATGCAAAGGCACATGGAGAAAGGGTGTCAGTGTCTTCAGAGAATTTTGAGTTGTTTAGCTAGGCTGAAGTGTTGAGTGTATGAATTAATTATCATTAATTCTTTCATTCAAACAATGTTTACTGTGGGTATAAGCTGTGTGAACTTATTCAAAAATAAGACAAAAAAGATCCTACCCCCAGTCAACTCAAGCTATTCAAGGAAACACATAATGAATGATGGTGATGGTGGTGAAGGTGACAGTTACGGTGATGATGATAATATAGTAATCACAGCTTAAAATGGAAATTTTGACTAGACACTAAGAAATAACAGAAATGAAATCCCAAAGTGGAGTGCCAAATTATATTATGAGATGTTAAGAGGAAATGACTTAGGGTTGAGAGAGTGCAAAGGGATCTGAGTGATGAGATTTCCTTCCAGGACGTTCTTGCTGAATCCCCACTGCCTATCATCACAGAGCACAGGTCTATCTCCTAGATTCAAACCAGGTAAGAGGTAAATGATCTGCCTCCCCACCTCGGTCCCAGAGGGAATAGTTGTGAGATATTGGTCAACTGGGATCTGACCTCCTTTCACTCCAGAAAATAGAAAATAAGGGTCAGCAAACTTGTAGTTTGTACTCAGGTAGTGAGTTGGGCTTGGCAGGAGGCTTATTATCCATGTCCCAGAATCTTTGTTTTTTCCATCTTTTAAAAATGTAAAACTCAGGGGCGCCTGGGTGGCTCAGTGGGCTAAGCCACTGCCTTCGGCTCAGGTCGTGATCTCAGGGTCCTGGGATCGAGTCCCGCACCCGGCTCTCTGCTCAGCGGGGAGCCTGCTTCCCCCTCTCTCTCTGCCTGCCTCTCTGCCTACTTGTGATCTATCTCTGTCAAATAAATAAATAAAATCTTTAAAAAAAAATGTAAAACTCATCCCTAGCTCTGCGCTGTGGTTTGCTGACCCTTGATCTAGGGGGTAAGTGGCCTGACCCACTTCAGGTAGAGCACCTGGAAATGAAGATGAAGAAGGAGCCAACCAGTTCCTTCCCGGATAGAGAAATGTAGGCAGGGCGACAGTATGATTCATCATCCAAACAGGGTCACTTGGGAGAGTGGAAAGGGGCATTAATAACCAAGTAATATAAAGAGAATAAAGCCTGAGTGACAGGACTAAACCAGGGCTCTCACGGGTGAGATGGGATGGATGTATGAACAGTTCACCTAGCAAGAGGTCTCCAATGATGGAGACCTCTGAACCATGCTGTCCAGTATGGGAGCCACTAACCTCATGTTGAAATAATAGATAGTTTAAGTAAAATATATTATTTTAATCAATTTCACCAACTTTCTTTGTTACTTTTTACTATGTGGCTACTAGAAAGTTAAACATTACAAATGTGGCTTGCATAAGTGGCCTGTTATATTTCTCTGAGACAGCACTGCTCTAGAGTCCTCAAAATTGCTCACTAGACAAGGAGATGGTCTGGAAAATCTGGGAGACCCAGAGCCCCTAAATCCAGTTTGCTTACTATACAAGCGTGAATAAGACCTGTCCTACCTCTTCTTCCTCCCCACTCCTTACCTGTCATCCTTGGTTGGGGCAGGGGGGAGGGAAGAGGGAGCAGGGAGGCTAGAAATCATGTGTAGCTCAGCCAGCCATGCCCTCTCCCTTTCCTCCCCCTAGTCTCGATCCTAAAAATGGCCAGAACTGAGAGATAGCAGATTGGCATTAAATCTTAGTCAGGGCTTGATTTATGCCTTGGACTGTACATCCTCATTTCTGAACTGAAACTGCATTTGTGACTTAAAGATCCTGTAGAACTCTGTTACCTGGGAGTGAGCTGAAAAGTCATGGGGTTTTCATCTAAGGGCAGGGAGAGACTATACTACTGAATATATTTATATTCTATTCTATTATTTATTTCTTAATTTTTTACTGTGAAAAAATTTAAAGAAAGCAGGCATGAAGGTGAAGAGACTCCTATAATAAACTCCCATTTACCCCCTACTCAATTTTGACAATCACGACATCTTACCTATTCGATCTATGAAATAGGTAGAGGGGGCGGGACTCCAGTGTTTTGTTTTATTTTAAAGATTCATTTATTTGCAAAAGAGAGAGCACACATGAATGGGGATTAAGGGCAGAGGGAGAGAGAGAAAATCCTCAAGCAGACTCCCCAGTGAGCACAGAGCCCTACTCCGGGCTTGATCCCACACCCTGAAATCATGTCCTGAGCTGAAACCAAGAGTTGGACCCTTAGGACCTAGTGGCCCCAGGACTCAAGTATTTTAAAGCCAGTCCCAGCCGTTATATTATTATGCTAACAAATACTTCACTGCATGAAAGATGAGGATTTTGCTTCTAAAACTCATTTTATTTTAAGGGGACAGCAGGAAATTTGAAAGTAAGCACATCTCAGCTATATCACGAGTCATGCCTGTTAGCACACTCGTATGATAGGAATGACAGTAACAGACCAAGAGCAGGGACCTTAGAGGTCATTAAGTCCTGTCCTCTTAGTGAAGCTCAGAGGGGAAGGGACTTGCTTGGACCTCCTGGAGGCAGCTCTGGGACTGGCATCCAGGCCTGCCCTCTCCAGACACAAGCCTGCTCCCTTGACTCTCACTTGGAGAGACTTGAACTTGGCTTCCTGACGGCCTTAGCTGGGTCTCTCCAGCACCTCCCAAGCATCTCCTGTGCATTTCAGTCCTCCCAGCTGAGAATCACAGAGGAGCTTCTTGAATATCCGTTGTGATTTACCAGCAGATTAAGTTGGGAAGTCTGCATGTGGCAATTATTTGGCACTTAATGTCTTCGAGAGCCCTTGTGTGATCTTCAGGATAAAGTCAAGAGCCAGCAGATCCTCAAGACATCCAGGTGCTCTGAGGATAGAGTCTTGGCTTCTGGGGAACAGTTTTATTAAGGGCTTTTCCCATGGGGTCTCTCAAGGTTCCTCAGCACAGCTAACAGCCTGAGTTCCCTAGCAAGATGAACCCTCTGCCAACCTCTTGGAAGCCACCTTCTCTAGACTGTTGGGAGTGATTTTGCTTTTGTAAGAGGAGAAAGAAGACCATCTTGACCTCTATGCCTCTGGTCCCCAGCTCCTTAGCTTCTTATGAGCATAATGGCAGCCTCAACTCCTAAGTTCACATCCCCTCAATTTAACTGGATGCTTCGTATTGCTTAGAATTGATCCAGCCCATTATGTGTTGCCCCTTTAGGTCCACTACTCCCTGCTCTCGTTTTATTAGATTTTTAAATTTTTCTGCTGTACCCACTCCTACATTTGCCTACAGACATCCATTCTCTTGGTCCAGTTCTGCCCTGACAATACAAGTTGCCTTCTTGTCACCATCCTTGTTTTGGTCTTTTGGCCACATTCCACATTTTCCCCATTTTTTATGTTATGGTATCATATCCTTATGCTTAAAACAATGCGTATCATTATTTTTCCACTAAATCCTATGGACCCCCATCTACTCTTATTGATAGGCATTTCCTTATTCCTCTTTAGAAGTCTCCCTCTCCAGTGGTTTTATCTGGAATATCTGGGGCTCTGTCCTGGCTCTCCTGCTTGCTTTAATCATGTTTACTTGGGCGACTTACCACTCCCTGATCTTCAGTTTCATCATCCACAAAGTAGCAATATCACCTAACTGGCACATAGTGAATGGCCATGTAGGTTATACACATGTGCTCAGCACCTGGGCATAGTATGTGACAGACACACTAGAAGTTTAGTCTTGGAGGGACTTCTGGTTTCCACCACATGCTGTGTTCAAACCAGTCTTTTCCATCAGCCTCCAAGCCATGGGTTTGTGCTTGGGTCATGTGTTCAAATGATATTTTTCTTATGGAAACTTCACTTCTGCAACACTTGCTTTGTTTGCTGACCTCATTGGGGAACTGGCAGAGTCCTGGGCTTTGTCCTCTCAGGAGACCCCTTGATCTCAGCAGTTTCACCCACTTTCTCACAGGGTCAACTGTGCTATCAGACCCCCTTGAAAGGGGAAGGGTTTGCCTATGGAAACTGCTCTACTCTTTTCCAGGAGGGATCCATTCATAGAAGACCCAGTCTAAGCTGAAGTTATCTATTTGTTGGAGAAATAGCCAGAATTTCCCTTGATTAAATACTAATAATGATGAAGCCTTTGATGATGATGGGTTCTTCCTAGGGACCATTCTGTTATATAGGTTCCTTACACAGAGACATAATCTCTGTCCTCAGTTTATTGCCTAGCCAGGAAGCTCAAATATATTCAAAGTTCCTTACAAGAATTCTAGAGATAATGGCTGTAAAAAAGCAGAAGAAAGAGTTATTTTAGGTGATTAGTGGCCATGGTTTCATGTAAAAGTGGTATTTAAGCACTTTCTGAACACATCCAGTAGAAAGGAGGGGCTCATTATCAAGCAGAGCAGCCCAGCTTAATGTTGCCTGGGATTACAGGTGGATATTTCCTATGCTAGTGAATTAAATTTCACGTTCCTCATTCTACCTTCTGGGATTATGGAGACCAGTCTTAATGCAGAATAATAATTCTGTGGTTATAGGGTCATTAGAAGAATGGAACAATGATAGCAGTGGGGAGGGGTCAAAATGTGGACTTTTCTGAATTTGAAAGAGATAGTATTGTTCTTGGAAGATAGATGTAGGAAACATCAAAAGAAAAAAGAGATCACACATTGCAAATGTGCAAATTGCAACCTCTGCAGTTGAGGGGTGGGTGCTTAGTGATATTTGCTTCTCATTTCTCTACTTGCAGTGACTTAAGGTCATAGAATCAGATTCTCAGTTTGGAAGGGACTTACAATATCCAATCCAAGCATACAGTATCCACTCCAGTACAATGATCACTTGTACGGCGTTCCCTAATTGGTGCTTGATTATTCCCACTGATAGGGATCCCTTTACTTAGTTGGAATATTTCAGAAGTGATACAATAGGAAAGATATTGGCCCAAGTATCAGACATACCTGGTTTCAAATGTACCTTACTAATACCTTACCTTACACTGGACAAGTCACACCCTCTTGAGTCTTAGATGTCTCATCTTAAAAATGGGGGAAAATTGCCTACCTCGTGGTGCATGTATAGATGTGAAATAAGATAGCATAAGGAATATCTCTGACCTGGTATCTAATGTATAGTAGGTACTGAATAAGTAGTAATTAATAATAGGCATGTCACAAATGTCCATTTATTCACCTCTTTCTCTGCTAAGTATTCTTAACTTCTGCAGTTAAAAAAATCAACCACATTACTGATGGCATAAAAGTTGTTAATAAGGCTAGAAGCTGATAGGCAGGAAGGCATAATTTTATTCCTTTTCCATTTTCTATATTTAATACCTAATGTTATAGCTTTGAAGTCATGGCATTTTTTCCAGCGGTGAATGGGGCCTCTGTAGCTGGCCAGAAGACTCCCCTAATTTAAAAATAAATAAAATGTGAACTGCCCTGGTAGTCTGAATCACCCTTCACTTTTTGGCCATCAGAAAGTCCTGAGCCTTTTTAAGCATCTCCAGATATTAGAGCTGGGAAACATCTTAGAGCTTCTTAGGTTGTTATATTTTACAGATGAAGAAACTGAGACAGATTGTGACTAGATCACAGTCACATAACTCGTTTGTGGTGAAGCTGAGATTTGTATGGGTTCTCTAACTCCAAATCTTATAGCCTTTCCATTGTATCCCACTGCCTCTCTCCAGAATAATAATGTTTTCAAGTGACACCTTCATCACCCTGCCCGTTCTCCAAGCAGTAGCCATGTAATTGGGATTTTTCTCCTTCTTTATGCATCATCTCTTAACTCGGAACCTTGCCCTGCTTTGACTTTCTCGGGAAAGGCTGGAAAGGGTCTGGAGGAGGGAGAAATGTCAATGTGGTTTGGAAACTGGAAATGATTATGAAAAACTTGGATTCTGCAAAGATACAGTGACTCAGATATTTTTGAACATGTTTCCCTGTCTTAGAGGAGCAAACTATGAAGTAAAGCTTCAAACTCAATGTCATTTAAATAAGGCAACTGAGACCTTGCTAGTCTCATGTGGAGTGTAGTAAAAATGGGCTTGTTGAGGAATGTTTAAAAGGTGCCTCCACTTCCTTTCAGACCCAGGCAGGGGATGGGGGATTGGGATGGTAATTTGAGACAATGATGAAGAAGCTGTTGAAACTTTGTTTATTCCATACATAAATACCTACTATGTGTCAGGGATTGGGGAAGGTATCAGGAATCACACTGTACTCTTCAGTTAACTATTCAACAATCAAGTCATACACCTGTGAGATGCTCAAAATAGGATCTTGTATTTAGTAAATTTTATGCCTTCTGTCTATTCCACAAATATTGCAGCATCTACTGTGTACAAGCCACGTACTAGGCAGTGCTTATCAGGTATTTCAGGCTTTCTGGATAAGACT
This sequence comes from Enhydra lutris kenyoni, assembly GCF_002288905.1. Lineage (NCBI taxonomy): Eukaryota > Metazoa > Chordata > Mammalia > Carnivora > Mustelidae > Enhydra > Enhydra lutris. The sequence continues at coordinate 26,812,577 of NW_019154093.1, read as the reverse complement.
GTAGGAAAACAGACTCTATTAAACCTGTGCTTAACCAGGCTCTAACATCATCACTGTCACCAAATTCAGAAGAAGGTGCGGATGGTGTGAAATCCAGCTGGATAGGCATAGTGTCCCAAATTGGGATTTGCAACTAGCTGACTCCAGCTCACAGGACTTCCCTGCCTGCTCTCCAAACTCTTCACCCTTCCCCAACTCTATCTCCCTGAGTAGATGATGAACTCTCTTAGAGGAAGGACTTGGTCTTACTCATCTCTGTGACCCCCTCCTAAGACCTAGCACAGCAGGTAGCATGCAGTTCTTCCCTCTGCTTTATTTTTCTTACCTCCCTATGTCCCCTCATTCTTTATCTTCCATAACTTTCCGCTGTTTTTTCCTCACTTCCTTCTTTTCCTCTCTTTTCCCTTTTTCTATTCCTTTTCCTTCTTACGTATCCTCTTTTGTCTTCCTATTCTAAAAGCACTCAGTGGGCCCCATGCATTGTACTAGGATTTGTAGAATCTATATTATTTGCCCTTGCAGAACTTATCTAGCCTTGTAGAAGAGACAGCCATGTACATAACAGATTCCAGTACCCGCTGACGAATAGTTGATGGATGTTAACACTTGGTATGAGAGCATAAAAATGGACTCGGACCTGTGACGGTGTGGGGGGCAGTCAAAGTTTCTCATAGTGTGAAGGACCAACAGTGAGAGTTAGGGTGTGGTGAGGAAGGGATGAGCCTGGGCAGACGGCATGGTATCAGCCAAACCCATAGAGGAAAGCTCGTTGTGGGGAGCTACTAATGTGCCTTATGGCCAGAGTCTGAATACCCAGTAAACATTTGTTAAATAAATCCCGGGTCCTAGGAAGTCCAGGTCAGCTGGTCCCCAGGTGTTTTTCTTGTCTGCTGTATCTCGAAGGTCCTGGCAAAATGCCCATTCTGAGTCCCTGGTTCTATTGGCCAGTGATTTTTATACTTAAAATCCTTGGTTAAGTGCACATTTTTGGAGGGTAACAGAAGTGGCCAGAAGTCTATTATTTCTGATTGCGGATGGAGCTGTGGGCAGTGAGAGGGGCAAGGGAGGTAGAGCTTGTTACTAGGCTACCAAGGTTTGAGATCTCAGAGCTCTGTGATCTGTGGTCATTAGGATAGGCTAGACCCAGAGGTGCTGGCAGCCGAGGAGTAGCCCCAGCTACCAGAGGGAAGCCAGAAAGAGAGAGAAGGAGGGCAGGGGACAGAGGAGGGGTAGAGGGAGGGAAGAAAGGAGAGAGGGAGAGAGACAAGAGAGAGGGAGGGAATATGAGGGCCAAGTTGGGGAGTAAAAGCACTTGGAATTGAGGAAAAAGCACAGGTGCTGTGAGCAGAGTTTTATCTGTGAATTCCACCGATACACTCAACAGCTGTCATTTTCTGAGCCTTCTGAAAACTGACTCAATGAGGCCTACCTAAGCATTATTCTGGAGAGCAAATAAGAGTAGTTAAAGTGCCAAGTACAGTACCTGGCTGTTAGCTAGTTGTCCTGTAAATGGAGTCTTTTAAGTTTTAGCTGAGCAGGGAGACATGCAGACATTAGCTGTTACTCCAGTACCTGGCTGGAGGAATGGGGGGTAGGGAGCAGCTAACAAGAATGAGAGCCCCAAACTTGGAGGAATTAAGCAAGTTAGGGAAACACATGCCATCAGAGTATAATAAGCAGGATAGGGTCTGAAGATGGGAAGCAGAGTGGTGGCATGGGTTAAATGCTTAAACTCTGGAGCCCCAAATCCAGGGCTCAAGTCCTAAATCTACCACCTGCCAGCTGTAGGGTGTTAACCTTCCCAAGCTTCAGTTTTGTTACCCAGGGATAATCGCCCCACAGGACGATGATAATTCAATGTAACGTACCTGTGAAGCAGTTAGCTGTGTATCTAGAACAGAGAAGGAGGCAGCCCCGAGGAGGGCCAGGGCTCCATCTGCACTGGGCTCAGACTCTTGAGCTACTGAGAGAGCATAGTATACCCTCCTGTGCCAGCCCCAACTGGAGGGGCTGCCAAGGCCCATGAGCGCCCAGAGCAGGGAAGGTGGCTGCCACCCGCTGAGCCCTGTTCAGGTCTGCTCGCTCCCTGTTCTCCCTTCCTCTCATTCCTGGATCACCCTGGCAGGTAGGCAGAATAATTCCAGTTGCTGAGCTGGAGGTGGAGGCAAGGGGAGATTGGGTGACTTGTCTGAGGTCGCAGCAGGATGTAAATGCAGGTCCGCCTGGTCTTAGGGCTGAGTTCCTCAGTAACCCACCTACAGATGTGCCTGTGAGAGAGGAACATGGCAGGGCCCAGGCAGCTGGAGCCTGACTTTGGAAAGAGCCTCTTGCTGAGAACACCTGGCCTCTACCCTCCAGCACTCAGGTTTTTACTGTTTTCTGGGATCAAGTTCTGCCTGGACACAGGTGTCTGTCCTTTTTGGCAGAGAACAGAGTGACTGATTTCCAGCATGGGTGTTTGAACAGCCTGTGCCTGTTCAAACACAGCTCTTTTTTTTTTTTTTTAAAGATTTTATTTATCTATTTGACAGACAGAGATCACAAGTAGGCAGAGAGGCAGGCAGAGAGAGAGAGAGGAGGAAGCAGGCTCCCTGGGGAGCAGAGAGCCTGATGCGGGGCTCGATCCCAAGACCCTGGGATCATGACCTGAGCCAAAGGCAGAGGCTTTAACCCACTGAGCCACCCAGGTGCCCCTCAAACACAGCTCTTATGCTGATGAGATGTTCGTCATGGGCTTTGAGCCAAAGTGATAGCCAGGTGTCATTCTGGGTACTCAATGATGAAGAATTTCCAAAGGGACTATGTGATTCAGAAAGCCACCCTGGCACAGGAATGGACCAGCAGAGGATGGGGGAGTGAGGAGGGCCTAGTGTGGGGACAGATCTCCTGTTCTGTGACCATGCAAGTGAGTCCTTCGTAGTCTCAGTTACCTTATCTATGAATAAGAGACAGTAATATGCACACTCAGGTGTGTCTTGGAAATCAGCTCTGTCGCTGCAAAGTGCCTAGTGCAGAGCCTGACACATAGGAGGTCTGAATAATGGCAGGTACCAGCTATTATTTATTGTACATCAAAGATTTTAAGCTCTGCAAGGGCAGGCATCTACTTTGCTCATTGTTATTTTCTCAGTTCCTGGCACTGTGTCTGGCACATAGGTAGTAGTTTGGGATGAAGGGACGATTGAGAAATCTTTTTCAGGTAGGATTGTTGGAACATGGTGGCTGGGTGACTAAGGACAACAGAGTCAATGAAGATGAGACAGGGGTTGAGTTTGAGTGGCTCAAGGTGATGGCGCCACTTCATAAGTGGAGAAGGCAAGAGGAGAAGCAGATCTAGAGACGATCAGTTCTGAAGATGTGGATTTGATGTGCCTGCAGGGCCTCAAGGAGGATTTGACAAACAAGTACGTGAAGCTGCTCATCTGGGGCTCAGAAGGGTAGAAAGGGTTAGTAATGTAGAAAATCATACTTGCATCACCATGAGCTGCAAGTGACAAAACATTGATCCTGGATGACTTAAAATTGTGATGGGCCAGCTATGGCCCACAGGCTCTATCCAGCCCACTGCCTGTTTCTGCACACCATGTTTTACTGGAACACAGACATGCCCATTCGTTGATGTATTGTTATGGCTGCTTTCACATTTCAAGGGCAGAATAGCTGTTGTAGGGACTGTAGGACTGGGAAAGCCTAAAATATTTACTTTCCGGCCCTTTGCAGAAAAGAAAATGTTGACCTCTGGTTTTAACGATAAATATCTATATTATCTCATTGAACGACAAGACTTGAGATCAGGTTGGTCCCTTGGCTCAAGAATATGATGGGGACCCAGGGTCTTTCCACCTCACTGGACTCTGTGTCCAATCTCCACCTAACACTCAACCCTTCGTGGGTTGGCTTTGCCTCCGGCTGTTTCCCTTCCTCTGCTGCGAGGTGGTAGAAGCAATTCTCTGCCTCACATCTGGACACGACGCATCCTGATGCCGAGGAGGGGCTGCACCTCTGTCTGTACCTTTCTTGCAGAGGTCCCCCATCTTCTCCTTGAGTTCTCTTGCCCGATGATTTAAGCTCAGCCCCTTTCCCTTTCGAGGGAAGTGGGACTAACAGATTGGTTTAGACCAGTGATCCTCAGTGCTGCCCACACACTAGAATGAACCCTGAGACCTTTAGAATGAGAGCCTGCAGCCGGTCCAGGTATTGGATTTTCAGGGAGCATCAAGGGTGATTTGAAGGTATAGTCAGGACAGAGTAAACAGTGACCAGAAAGATCATTTTGGGGAAGAATAGATGTAGGGAACACCAACATCATAACCAACACAATCTCCATGGAGAGAATATTAGAAACCAGAGAGGCTGGGTCCCTGTTCAGGATGTGTTTGTCAGGAGTGGCCTTGATTGCCGGGCTGGATGAGACAAGACGTTTGTCCAGTTAAGGCCAAAGGCAGCATAATCAGAAGTATAAATTGTGACCAAGGAGTAAAGCCAGACTTTGGAGCCAAGAAACAGAATTAAGTGTCAGGTCTGGAGTGGGGAGGGGCAAGGTAGAAATAGGAAAATGAGCCAAGAGTACAAAGAAGTAAGGAGGAAGGTGAAGGGTGTGGAGGGAGGGGTTCAGGGGCATGTGAAAAACAGGGGTGCTTGAGGCCAGATGAGATGCCAGGTGGACTCTGAAGGGAAAGGTAGGTGTTCTACAGAGTCAGAGGAGCAGTATTGGACCAGAAGGGCCAAGACATGTGTCTCTGTCTCAGGCCTGTAGGCTCCATTTTGCCCTGGTCTGTCCAGCAGAGCTAAAGCCAATGTTACCAAAGGGCAGCTGCCTCCGTGCTCCCTCTTTTTCAACTCTGGCTCTCCTACTGTATTCACAAAAGGAGTCTGGCATTTTGCTAATTGAAAAGCATTACATCACAGTAGGTTTGTGAAGGCTGAACTTAGCACAGGCCCTGGGCGAGTACAGTCAAGAAGATGAAGCTGATGTCCAGTGGCTTGCTACTTCCCTTTCCTTATCCCCTCCTTTCTTCTTCTTCTCCTTCTCCTCATTCTCCTTCTCCTTCTCCTTCTTCTTCTTCTTTTTCTTCTCCTTCTTCTTCTTCTTCTCCTTGGGGCTCAGGCCTTACCCTGCCAGCCTCTGTGTCCCATCCCTCCCTCTGGCAATCAGATAGACCCATCCCCTCCATTCACTGACATCATTCAGTTATTCATTAAACAACCAGTTATAAAATGTCCACCAGTTGCCTGTCACCATCATGCTGTACTCCTGAGGTTATCAAGATGGAAACCCTCTAAATTTTCTACCAGGAGACTCTCACATGGGTGGACTGAGGTAGATGTATCAACATGCAATCATAATTCAAGGAGACAAGATACTAGCACAGTACGATATTTCAATATTATGACTCAGCAGTGAGCTGGAAGAGCCGGGGCCCAGGAGCCACATCTGTACCCGCCATCTTGGTTTGGCACAGAACAAACCACCCAACATCATGAATTCAACCTCCCACCCTGCCAAAACAGCATGGCAACAACTGCTTAGACTCACACACAGTGACCCCTAGCAGATTTAACATCTGGGGCTGCGTCTGAGTGCTTTTATAAAATCCTGTAACATTACACAAAGACAGAAGCATTTTAAGTATTTTATTCCTCTTCCTCTTCTGTTGGGAGATGATGTGCCCAATTGAGCCAGGGTATGGTCTTCTGAGCTGCTGTGAGCTGGCTAAAGTGTGCCACCGATTGTTACATCACTCACATAAAGTGGGGGCAATGGGACAGAAGCAGGGAGCAACTGTTGAGTTGGAAACAACCATCCAGTTGTATGGGAAGGCGTCTTTGCCTGATTTTGTCTGACTTTTACTGTCTGGCAGACTCTTTGCTAGGGATGATCATTTGTGTCTTAAGTAAGGAATCAATATAGGTGTACAGGGTTGTTTTTATGAAAAGAAGTCCAGGAAAATCTCCACCGTCTCTGAATTGCATGGTGCAAGCCAGCACTTGCCATGGTCTTCTGAAAGAGCCTGGATTTCCCATTTAGCATCTCAACATGTCTCCACACCTGGGATTTCAGTTGCTTTTCGGGAGTAAAATGAATAATGGTAATCATGCTACTTTAGATCACATGGGACTTTTCACACTCATTTTTATTATTTGATCCTCATGGCAGATATTATCCTCTCCAATTTAGAGTAAAGGAAATGGGACCTCTCTTAGGGCAAGTTCGCAAAAGCTGCTGTAAAAATAACTCTAAGATCCCAATGGCGTAACACCACAAAGGTTTATTCTTCACATCACAGTTGGAAGTGGGTTAGGGGGGACTCTCTTCTGAGGGATGACTCAGGGCCAGAACCCAGCCACGTGGCCCCCACATCTAAGGAAGGATGGGGATGTACTAAGAAAGAGGAGCAGAACATGCAGAGGCTCAGAGGTAAGACTTGCTGGGTGGACAGTGGCATATGGGATGTAAACCTCTTCCAGGCCTGGCTCTAAACCTTATCACACAATCTGCCACATCCACCCTTTTCCTGACCAGTAGTGGGCCAGCCTGGGGGAGGGGAGTGGGGACCCAGAAAAGGACTCTGAAGAGGCTCCCAGAATGGCAGAGGTACAAGATAGAGGAGTCTAAGTCCCAGTCACCCCATGGAGTAATAGCTCTATTAATTACCCTGGTTATTTCTGAGGGGGTTCCAGAACTCAGATGTGGTGCTTCCCCACCCTCTGTAGCTCTCTTGTCAGGAACACATTGTATTTTCATTGTCTTCTGACTGGTCAGTCATCCGGAGGTCAGAAAATGTCCGTGACTCATCTGTGTATCATTCGGTCCCTGTACAAGGCCCAGAAAACATTTGTTAAACATATAAACCTGCAGCCATATATTTGTTAATGAAACATTTGCTCAATGAAACATTCTTAGGTAAAGAAAAGGGAGATGAAATAAGAAATAAATTCTTATGTGTTTGGTTGATTACCTTAAATATTTATGTTCTAAAGGCAGAAGACAGAGGAGATCAGAAAAAAACAATTCAGTTCTCTGGCAGAGATTACTTTCCCCATTATTCCCTTTCGCACTCTCCCTCAGAGACCAGGAAAGCAGACCCATGCTGGGCCAGGCCTACAGATGATCAGAAAGTGGAATTTTGCACTGACTGCGAGAGGCCAAAGAGACTTCTCGTGAGTAGGATACCTAACATGTGGGTAGGACCCTTCACCTCTGTGAGTCACAGCTGCTTTCTGTATAAAAATGGAGATACCCCTACCTTATGAGAATAAAATGGGAAAAGAATTTGCAAGAAAGTGTCTGAACACTTGGATGGCAGATAGCTTTCATTCTCTCATGTGTGCATCCATCAGTTGGCAGTGGCTGCCTGGAAAAGCCTTGTTGAGTATGACGTTGACGTTTCTGGTTCCCAGGATAGTGTGGGGTGGGGGAAGGAGTGCTGATCGATTAGGGATGTCTGTGATAGACTTGGAGGGGGAGGGGAAGCACTGGCTTTCTGAGGGCTTTGCAGGGCTGGGATATGACAGAGCATCGGTAAATGTTAGTTGAGTTGAGTGGAATTTGAACACAGTCATTGTGACTCTTTCAATTTTTAAGCAAATAATTGAAGTGGAATATAAAGAAACTGAAATGGGATATGGGGAAATTAACATGGAAATCACATTGCCAGCACTTGACAAAACTAATTAAACAGGGAAATGCAGCTAGATTTTTTTGGTGCATAAACATTCTTCTTCTCCTGCAACAAGGGGGTAAAACCGACAAGTGTTCAAATTACGCTTTTATGTGTGTGCTCTTCCAAGCATGCGTGGTGCTTTGAAGAAGGGTCTGTTGTGTTTGTAGCAAGAGACTCTGTAATTGCTCTGAGAATTCCCGGAATTTTTCAGATAGGTGTATTTTTTCCTCAGTGAAGACAAAGCATAATGCTTCTTTCTGTACTTAAAGACTACAGTGACTTTCTCAATGAAGTGTGTGGCCTTGAGCCTTGGTGTTTTCATCTCTAAAGTGGGAATCATCCTGCTGGCATTACAGGATTGAGATGAGGAACAGATGAGGGGCCGGGTGTGATGGTGCTTATGAACAATTTAGGACTCTTCACACATTCTAAATAAGCCTTATGAACAGAGTATTGCCATGGGGACACGTGCCAAACTGCTGAAGCGAGAATCCCGGGTCGGTCAGCCGCTGACTAGCCGTGTGAACTGGAGAAGTTCACTGCACCTCCCTCTGCCTGTCACCTTCTCTGGAAAATGAAGAGCTGTGATAGAAATCACAAGAATTCACAAATCCCAAACTCCTCACACAATGCCTGGCACATGGTAATTCTAGCAATCATCATCATGATTAAATATGAGGAATTATAATTTAATTTAATTATAATATAATTTAAATATAATTTAATTATAATATAATTCACTAAATTTGGGGGTTTTCTTGGAAATATCGTGTGCTATTCTGGGTGCTATCCTTGTGTCAAAGGCAAGCAGAACACAGTTTTAACCCCCAGGGAGTTTATTTCATAGTAGTGGAGAACAGAAGCATGGAACAGGTGTACAAAAAACTGTCTGAAAGAAAATTTTCTAACTTTTCGCCTGAAACAGGAGCAGTATTTTATATTATTGAAAGGCCTATACGTGCATTGTCTCACTTTATCCTCCTAACAACACTGTATCCTATGAAAAATTGCCTATCCTATAAAACGGGTAGGCTAACTCCCAAGGACTCGCGATTCCGAGCAAGCCTTGCCCGCACCATGCCCAGATTTTAGCATTCCCCTGACGGTCTGCGTCTATAACATAAATGAAGCTGGAACACTGCTCGCTGTTTAATCGGACACTCCTGAAATGTTCAGCGGCATACAAGTCGAGAGCCACCATCAATTTAAATGGCAAGTGGGAGGACATAGCAAGATACCGGAAAGAGCACTAGATTTAGAATAACTGCATTTTTCTACTTTCTAAGCATATGATCTTGGATTTAACTGGTCAAATTCTTGGGATCTCAGTTTCCTCAGTTGTAAGGTAGGATCGTGTTAGCTTGCTTTCAGCGTTGTTCTGGGGTGGAAATGAAGACATTTTTGTGTGTATTTCCTATTAGTAAGTGTGCGTGCGCAGTTTCTGGAATACGTGTGGGTCAACAGATATATAATGGGTATTTGTTAACTGGTTTCCGTCAATTATCCTGCTATGTAATTGGCACGTGCTATGTAATTGGCTTCACCTGACCAACCCTTATGGTTGTGAGTCTTTCAGAATGATGTGAATCAGGGAGAACTACCACAGCTGCTCAGGGTTGTTGACTAGGTAAAGGCTCAAGAACCGGGACTTAAGGGGTGCCTGGGTGGCTCAGTGGGTTAAAGCCTCTGCCTTCGGCTCCGGTCGTGATCCCAGGGTCCTGGGATGGAGCCCCACATCGGGCTTTCTGCTAGGTAGGGACCCTGCTTCCCTATCTCTTTCTCTCTGCCTGCCTGTGATCTCTCTGTCAAATAAATAAATGAAATCTTTTTTTAAAAAAATTAAGAAATAAAAAAGAACCGGGACTTAAATTCGGGCCTTCTGATCCCAGAAGTTATGCTGAGATTTGACCATATTCAACAAAGAGGTTTGTTTTTAGCTGCATTGATACTTCTAGGACTGGTATAAAACTAAGCATTTTCTCAGTGGACTCCAAATGGAAGATGGCACCAGTTTTCTCCACTTTTTTTTTTTAATGCAAGATGCCTTTTACGATATCAGAAATTCCACAATCTGACCCTACACTTTATTTCTAAACTCGCGTTTAATGTACCTTTATTTACACTCTGAACAACTCCAATTTCTCTGAACATAGTCCATGCTTTCCAGACTCTGGAATTTTCTCAAACTGTCTCCTGTCCTATAAATGTCCTTTTTAAATGTTTATCACTATACATCTAACCCCTTTAAGACCTAGGTCAATTGCTGCCTCCTTTAGAGTTCCTTCTTCAACACCAGCCCCCCACCCCTATGCAGGTCACATTTTTTTCCCTCTAAGTTTTCATAATGCTTAATGCACTTGTTTTTTAAAATATTTTATCTATTTATTTTGAGAGACAGAGAGTGAGAGTGCACGTGTGTTGAGCAGGGGGAGGGGCAGAGGGAGAGAGAGAATCTCAAGCCAACTCCCTGCGAAGGGTAGAGCCTGACACAGGGCTCAATCTCAGGACCCTGAGATCATGAGCTGAGCTGAACAAGAGTCAGACACTTAACTGACAGAGCCACCCAGGCACCCCTACCCTCTTGTTTTTTAAACAGTTTTTGCCTTCACTTTGCATTGTAATTGTTAATCACATGATCCCTGAATCCTAGGCACTTGTAATTTGGGGTTGGAAAGAACGCTGATTAGGAGTGTGGCAGATTCTGGATTGGCAGCCGAAACCCCACTACTCCTAGCGGTGCGATCTTAGGCAAGGTAGTCAAGACTTTCAGCTTCGGATCTCTCACCTGCAAATGGAGATCGTACCTACCACTCGGGGCAGAAGCAATACTGAGGGCTCTCTGCACAGTGTCCGATACGAGGTAGGCACTCGATACATAGGAATTCTTTTTCTCTTCTTCCCTCTCCTGAAAAACAAGATATTTATATGCTACTTGCCTAAGTCCCACACACGGTGCTCAACACACAGTAGGTGCTCCACACCTCCTGTGTAGGCAATAGATTTACAAAGTGATATAATTTATTCAACTATAAGTACAAAAATGGATGGACAGATACATGAAAGAATGAAGGAGAATATGGCCCCTGAGACATAAAGATGAACCTGAACTTGAAGTGTCTGGTTTCCATGTAATTGGTACTTTCTCATACTGTCTGCTTCACTCTTTTCCTCTTGGAACCGTCACAAGGAATGAGGATCTTCCGAATCCATAGGCAGAGTGGGGTGTTTCAGAGCCTCACAGCTTTGATTCTTCCTTCAGCTGTCTCTTTTTCTTTGAGCAACTCTCCGAAGACATCACACTGTTCTGCCGGGCGTGCACTGGCTGGGATATGCTAAAGACGGGTTACCTCCTGGAAGGCTGATGCCACAGATTATTGACATGACTTCCATGCCTGAGCCCGGCCAGCATCGCCGGCCCAAAGATGCGGCGGACACGCTGAACTTCAACACTTCAACAGGTTCTGTTGCTCACACGGGGAATTCAGCCCACATCTGTGGCTGTTTAAGTGGGGGAAAAGATTAATAAAGTACATGTGGAAGCTTGAGAGAATAATTAGCGGGACGTTTACGGCTGCAAAGTCGTCTCCACATTTAGCATCAAGCAGAACCTTTCTTCTAATCCTTCTGAGGATGAAGGATTGGCTCGAACTAAATTGGTTTTCTTTGTGCATCTCGAGACTTTTTTTTTTCTGCATGTTATCCTTTTTTTAAAAATTATTATTTTCCAAATTTCAAGTAAGCTCTTAATCAGGCTCTTTGTGGGATCCGCGTTGTTTCTGGATTTGCCATCACTTCGTCACGGGATGAGCGGCGGCCTGGGCCCCGTTGAAAGAAAGCACATGACTTGTGGGCTGCTGAGAGCTTAAATCACGTATCCTTCACAGGGGCGCATTCTGTCGCTCTCAGGGCTGAGATGCTGGCTGCTAACAGCCCACCTCTCGGAGATGCAGAGTGAGTTATTGGTGTACATAATAAACTAACATCTGTACGGTGCATCTCAGAATGGGTGTCAGGGAAGCTGGAAGACAAAGCGGGATGGCATCATTAGGGCCAGATTTAAGACTCCAATTTGTGTAGCATTTGCATAACAATGCACAAGAGCTACCATTCACTGTTGGCTTTCAGAATTCACGTGTTTCACCTTCACAGGAACATTCCTGAGGGAGGGGAGGCGGAGAGGAGGTGTTTGCCAGAGGGATTCAGTCCGGGAGGGCATCCTTTCCTTTCCGGAAGGAGGCTCTGAATTCCTGGGGTAGGTCGGGATTCCCCTGTCTTCTGGATGCATGGGGTCTCCTTTCCGGAAGGAGGCTCTGAATTCCTGGGGTAGGTCGGGATTCCCCTGTCTTCTGGATGCATGGGGTCTCCGCTGCAGGAGTCATGGGCACTCTGAGAACTGGTTTGTACTGGTACCTTCTCTTCTGGCTCGGACTCCGCGGCCAGACACGTTTTTCAGTCCGTAGACATTTATTGAGCCTTGTAGGGTCAAGAAAAAGCCTTGAACTGCCTTGGAGTCCAGACACAGGAACCCGTGTCCTGCCTTGGCCATGTTCTCCCTTTGGCCCTTGGCTAAGAAGATTCTCCTTTTGAGTCCAAATCTCCTTATCTTTGCAATAGGGATATTAATAATATGTGTACGGGTTAGTATCACTGACGGCTGACTTTGTGCAACAAGACGCTGAACATATTTAATCCTCGCAACAGCCCTCCCAAATGGATGATTTCCTTTCTCTTTTGTTTTGTTTACATATCAGGAACCTGAGGCACAAAGAAGTAACTTGCCAGTCACTCAACTTCTGAGTGACAAAGCTGGGGCATTCCAGTGTCTTTTTACCTCACATGATAGAGGCTCAACAATGTCAAATTGAGAAATACTTACTAACAGCTCTGGGCACCAAGCAGGGTGCCAGGTGCTGGGGATTCGACGGTGGACAGAAGCAGACATGGCCCCCAGCTTCATGGGACTCCCATCCAGGTTAGGTATGAGAATAAACGGGGACAGCCTCCAAAAACTCTAATGTGCTCGTCCCAAGCTCCCTCGTTGCAATTTAAGCACCACTGTGCTACTTGGAGAGAACACAGGCTTTGGAAGCAAACAGACTGGGCTTTGAATTCTAACTCTGTCACCTACTTACTGTGTGTACTTGGTAAATTGCTAAACCTCTCTGAGCCTGAGTTTTTTAATTGGAAAAAAATTTTAAAAAGGAGGAACGAGAAGTGTTCCTACCTCAAAAAGTTGTTAGGAGAATTAAGTAACATCTTCACGAATGGGACAAAGTTTTCTTAGCACAATGCCTTGCCAGAAAGTAATTTCTAAATAACAGTAGCTATTGTTGTTATTAATCAATCATTCCAGCTGGCATGCAGGGAAGCACCTGTGACCTGAAGGATCAAAGGGGATCTTGCTTTTTTTTTTTTTTTTTAAAGATTTTATTTATTTTATTTGACAGACAGAGATTACAAGCAGGCAGAGAGGCAGGCAGAGAGAGAGAGGAGGAAGCAGGCTCCCTGCTGAACAGAGAGTCTGATGTGGGGCTCGATCCCAGGACCCTGGGATCATGACCTGAGCCAAAGGCAGAGGCTTTAACCCACTGAGCCACCCAGGTGCCCCGGGATCTTGCTTTTTATGTCTTGCTCAGTATTCTAAACTGGACTTGGATCTTGAGGCATTTGGTTTTCCATTTTTTACGCAGGCTGGGTGCTCAGAGTCTCTCCCGGCCACAGCCAGCTGTTTGGGCATCTGGACCAAGGAGCCCCATGAGGATGAAGCATATTTGCTGATTCTTCTTCAGAGCAGACTCCTCCCAAGTTGCAGCTTTAGCAAAGTCCCAGGGCGGGGTTGGGGGGGGCATCCTCAGGCTGCATACTCTGGGGCTCTCCGAATGACAATGACCCACCCCACCTCCAGACACTGACCCTGAGCCCTGCGGTCCAAACTCCAGCCTGGGGTTCTGGGAAGACTCAAGTATTACAGCCCTGACCACAACACCTCGCCTGCCCCCAACCCTCCCAACCCGTGTGCCGTCCTTGGCAGGGTAAAAGGGCGCAGGAGATCTTGTTGGGGTGATGAAAATGTCCTCAAACTGATTTACAGTGAAGGTTACACAACTGAGCAAATTCATGAAGAATCATGGAATTGTGCAATTGAAACACGTGAATTCTAACATGTATAAAATACCGCAATGAAGTCATGAACAAAAATAGGAACTTGCATTTGGGGACGCCGAGACTCGCTCTTCTGACAAAAGTCTTAGTTTCCTCATCTGGAACACAGGGATTCCTTGCAGCCTTGTATCGAATGGCCTCTTCCTGGCTGAGAAGGCTGGGTGTAAATTTTATTGTCAGTGGGAGTAAGTGTAACTATGTGAGAAAAGCAAAAAATTGAGGGTTGTGCGGGGGTGGAGTCAGTGTGAATGTGATTCTTTTCCACGCCTTGGGGAGGCTGGCTTGGGTCTGAAAAGCGTGTAGCAGTTTTCAAAAAGACTTTTTTGAACACTTCTCTGGCAGGTTCCGGCTGCCTCCTCCACCCCCATGCCCCGCCCCCCCCATGCCCTGTGAAATGATAATGACCGTGCGGTGAGTGGGAACACACTCAGGCTGTTCCCCGTGCTTCAGGCACTGTGTAAACGTGTTGAGGATGATCTCATTCCGTCTCACAGCAGCTCTGCCATGGACTCTTCTTCACAGACAGAGAAACTGAGGCTCAGCGGTTAAGCAGAGACACCTGGCTAGGAGGAGGCAGAGACTCCAAAAGTGCCAGGTGAGAGCCTGCGTTGGATAGTGGCCCCCATGGGGAGGCCCTTCGGGTGCTGCCAACCTGTGCCCCAAGGCAAGGTCCTGTGGGGGCTGTGAGGGGGCAACTCTGCCTTACGTCCTCAACGAAACCTGCAACCATTGATACAAATCAGCGTGGCCATGGGAAGAGCAGGGCGTGGCTGAGCGTGGTGAAAAAGCGATAGTAAGGAACATTTATCAAATGCGTGGGGAGGGGGAGGTGGTCAGGCAGTGTTCTCAGAACTTTAGAGGTGTTATTTGGTTTCCTCATCTTAACGGCTCCATGAGGACAGTGCTATCATTGCCCCCATTACACGGATGAAGATACTGAGGTGGAGAGAGGTTAAGTAACTTGCGTTGCTGGTTAGTGGCAGAACCGAGAGCTGATTCTCAGCAGTCTGCCTCTCCATTGAGAATCGTCCCAGCCCGTGGAAGCTGCCTGTACTCCCTCTAACTGCATGTCAGTGGTTTTCCTCTTCGGGTTCTCCCCAAAGATCCTCAACTCTTATTGATAAGCTGCTTCCCACCCCCATAGAAAAACTACTCAGTACTCCCTATGATGTGTTTCATTGAGCCCCAACTGCATCCTTGCACTGGCTGAGGACTTTCAGGTAAACCAAGTGCTTCCAATGGCAAGTGGTTTAGTATCTCCAGCCCTGGCCTGCCCAGGAATCAGAGCAGCATTTGAATCCCAGCTCTGCCACCATCTAGTGTTTGACCTCAGGCGGGACACTGAGCCTCAGTTTCTCCGAATGAATGAATGAATGAATGAATGAATGAATATTTGTGTAATATGCATGCATATCCATTGGTATAATACATGAAAATATTGTGTATTATTACTGGCCTCTTAAGGGTGGCTGTGAAGCCTGAATGTTGAGACTGAGTGACATCAGAAAACCACAATGCACTGTGCAGCATGGAGTACTACTTCTGATCCCTTCTGCCTGCTGCTCCCCGCTCCTTGGTTCTGACGTCTGTTGCAGCTCTTGCGCCTTGGCACAAGTCTGTTATCTCAGTCTCAAAAGCAGGACTCCCGTAGCCTTGCACTGGGTCTGGAATGGATTACACAGCCCAGTTTATTTCCTTAGTCTGCCCCCATCTCCCACCCCTTCCACCTTGAGCCGGGTGGTGGCCAAGGAAGGCGGAAGCTGGCATGAATGAGAGATGGATTCTGGACTTAGAACGGGGCAGAGAAAAACCGTACAGGACCTCAAGAAGGGGCTGTGTCAGTTGCTGCTTTCTGTTTGTACATTTCAAGGCCAACAGGTGCTCAGAGCAGTCGTCTGACAGTGATGACCAGCGACATTTCCCACGTGGCTGCCCTGCCTGGGAAGCGTCCATAGATGTCAGTCAGAAAGCAATGACCCAGTGGACTTTCAGTCTAAGTTGAAGGCACTGACATGGACCCAAGGTGCGGGAGAGGCAGAGTGAATGCTAAAGCCGACACACAAAGAACAGAACAGTCCTGACCCAGACAGGTGTGCTTTCTGTAAGAAAAGGGGGCCGAACAAGTTGGGTTAATGAAAATTTCCTCATTTGAATCCTATTTTAAAAGACAGGCAAGAATCACACATTTAAAGAAATCATTGAATACTTTGGCTAAATGAAGAATTGTCTGGTAAAATGAAGTGTCTCCCTTCCACAGTGCAAATTTTAAATAATATCAATTGGATTTCCATAAAATTGAGGGCCAGATATCTAAAACATGTCAGTGGAGAGAAACTAGCAAAATCAGGTTTCTTCTTTGAGGTTTCTTTCATCAGTGCCACAGAGAGGAGCATAATAAACTCAAGAGCCTGGAGAAGATGCTATCATGATACCCCCGTGCTGTGGTCATCATGCCAACCACAGTCACACAGGGGACGTCCTCAGCTCCCTACAATAACCCGGTGAGGGAGGGGCAGGTGTCCCTGTTTCACAGCCGGGACTCACGAGGCTCCAAGAATTTGAGTGGTTTTTCTAGGAAGATACAGATGATAAAATGAGCTAATATGATGTTTATTAACCCATAGACCCATAACAGTAACACATACTCTATGCCAGGCACTTCCATGCATCTTAATAACCCTTACAACAATAAACCGATATGTGGCATAGTATTGTCCCCATTTTATAGATAAGGAAGAGGACTCAGAGGATCAATAACCAGCCCAAATTTAGAGGACTGGGAAGGGGTTGACCTAGGATTCAAACCCAGGTTTGTTTCAGTCCGAACTCTCTTATATATTTGTTTAATGCTAGACATATGCTCTCTAACGTTTCCAAGAGGCTCTGTATTTGGGATGAAGGCATCTGTCTACTTGAGATATCGCGGATTCCCCTACAAATGTGTGTTGCATTCTATCTGCTGCTTTTTTCGGCCTCAGGTATCTAAAGAGAAATGGTCAACTCTTCTTCATAGATAACGACTCAGAAGCTCAGGGAGGTGCAGTTACAATCCAAACCAAACACAGGCCATCAGCCCTAGGTGGGGTCTGTTGTCCTCAGAGCCTCCGTTGTTCTCTTCATCCTACTAGATCAGGGAAGAAAAGAATGTGAATTTCAGGCTGATGGGTATATATCATGTGGCAGGAAGTAGGTTGAGAAACTTACTGTATTTAGGACGTATACAATTAACTCATAACCTCCAGATACCAAAATATGCCAAGGGCCTGCAAGTTTAATAAAAGGGGGAAAAAAAAAACACCCAAATCGTCTAAGATGACAACAGAGGTGTCATCTCGGGTGTGGTGGATTCATTAGCTAAGGAGGGAGTCATAGAATTAATAATAATAATAATAAAGAATCCAACAACTCAGACCTTAATGTTTGGATGGCATAAGACTCCAGAGCAATGTGTGAGTTTCTTGCTGGAGCTCTAACTGATAACCACAGACCTGTGGCTTAACACAGCGGTTTGTTCTCTCACTGTTCTGGAGGCCAGAAGCCGGCCGTCAGCATCCCATTGTGGAATTACAGCTGTTGGTGGAGCCGCACCTCTAGAGACCCCGGAGGGGAATCCTTTCCTTGCCTCTTCCTGCTTCGGAAGGCTGCTATCATTTCTGGGCTGGCAGCCACGTTGCTTTCAACCTCTGCCTTGGTCTTAGCCTCCCTTCTCTCTGGTTGCATCACGTCTCCCGGCTCCCCCTTTCTAAGGGGGAGCATGATTGCATTTCGTGCTCACGGGGAACATCTCCCTATCTCAAAGTCCGTAATGTCATCATATCTGCAAAGACCCTTTGCCTTATAAGGTAACGTTGTTGACTTCCAGAGATTAGGACTTGGTATCTTTGGGAAGTCCTTACTTTGCCTACTATAGTCAGAAATGGGGCCCCAGTGTGCCTAGGCAGCAGAGGGATAATCTGCATGCAGGCTTTCTGTCCCTTACGGAGGAGAGCGCCCCTGCTCTCCTGAAGTGACAAGACTCCCTTGTCTTCACAAGCATGTGTCTTCACACCTACTGAGAACTCAGGAAAGGTAGAGCTCTGGAAAAGAGCCCCTCTAACAGAAGGCAGTGTGCTGGCTCAGACTTTAGAGATAGAAAAAATTAAGGGGGGGATGGAGCACATAAGGGGTGAGGGAGATGACCAGAAAGCGGAGGGGTGGAGAAAAAAGGCAGAGGATGAGGGCAACAAAGAGAAATGGGGGAGAGAAGAAATAACCGAGAAAAGAAAAAGGAAGAATGATTTAGAAAAAAGTGAAGAAAAATAAAATAGAAGCATTGAGAAACTGGGGGGAAAGACAGGAGAGGGAAAAGAGGACAAGGGAAGATGGGGGGAAAAACTAGAGAGAGAAAAGCTAGGAGGGAAGTAGCTTGACAGCAGATGGGGAGAAAGAAGGCAAAGAGGAGGAGGGAAGAGAGCAGCAGGAAGACTGAAGGGCAGTAGACAGGAGAGGAGAGAGTGTTGAGGGAGGAGAGAGGCAGGTAGGAGGTGAAGCCAGAGAGACAGGAAGAAGGCGGAGCTTGAATGCCCACTGGGAAAGAAAATATTGAAGGCATTTGGTAAGGTGACAAACGTCTTATATGGTAACGTGCTGAAATGAATACAGCAGCTGCACGTTACAAATCACATCCATCGGCTGTTACAGTTTGGTAATTGTCCATACAGATATTTTCTTTCTGGTTCCAAGCCCTGGCTTATCAGAGGACAACATGCTTTTGAAATGCCACATTATTTTGTAAGTGCATTTCACGTCCGGAAGTTCTGCTAAGTATGATCTACTGAAGACTTATTTAGTTTCCATTCAGCAGAGCTCCTGGGCTCAGCGCGATGATTTTAAACCGGACATTTTGATCATCAGTTTCCTGACATCCACGGGCAGGACGGGCCTTCCTCCTGTTCTCCAAGTCTGTGGTTCAGCCTGCCTGCCTGTCTCCCCCTCTCCTTCCTGCCTTTCCTTCCCTTCTTCTTCGATTTCTTACTTTAATTCCCTTCTTCCCATCTTGCCTCCTTTCTTTCTCTCTCAGGAGTTCCTCTTCTTCCTTCCTTCTGTCCCCTCTTCCTTCCTCCCCCCTTCCCCCATCTTCCTTCCTTCCTTCTGTCCTTTCTCTTTTAATTTTTTTTCTTTTCTTTTCTTTTCTTTTTTCTTTTCTTTTCCTTCCTTCCTTCCTTCCTTTCTTCTTCCTTCTTTCCCTCCCTCCCTCCTTTCTTTTCTTTTTCTTTTTTTTCTTTTTTCTTTTCCTTCCTTCTTTCCTTCCTTTCCTTCTTCCCCACTTTTGCCTGTTTCCCTTTCTATTTTCTTTCCTTCACTTTTCCCCCTTTTAAGTATCTCTTCACTGGCAGCATAAAGTTGTACACTAGGGCTTTTCAACCTAGGCACGGCTGACATTTGGGGCTGGTTAGTTTTTTATTGTGGAGCTGTCCTGCGTGCTGTAGGAGTTTCACAGCATCCCCAGCACCTACGCACTAGAAGCCGGCAGCACCTCCAGCCTGAGCCGTGACAACCAAAACTGTTCCCAGACAGCACCAAGCATCTGCTGAGGGGAAATCACATCTAGTCGAGAAAGGCTCTACTCTATAGTCAGATAAACCCAAGGTCTGACCACCCCACACTTCCTGGTTGGGAGACCCAGATCCAGACTTCGGGGTGCATCAGAATCCCCCTGAGGACGTGTTAAAGCACACCATCCTGGACCCCACCACTAGAGCCCTGGGGCCGTAGAACTGGTCCGGGACCCGACATCGTGCATCTCTAATTCACCCCCAGGATTTACTGCTGCCCCTGGTCCAGGCTGCGCTTTGATAACCACGGCCCTGCCTCTAACCCAGCTGCTCTCCAGTATGTGCACCAAAATGTAGAGTTGAGGAGGCTTTCCTCTCCAGCTTGTTCTACGTGTTAAGAGAACTTATTTATCTAAAGTACCGAATGTACGATCTTGGTTCATGCCGGGTGATAAGTAAACGGTAGCTCATAAAGAAAGTCCCTCTTAAAGAAGGTGTTGGTCTTTGACAGGAGCTGCATGAATTAAAAATGTGTGTGGATCTATTCACAGCAGCACCCAAATGCTACCATTTTTTTTTTTTAAATAGAGGTTCAATGGCTTTTTAACAACAGAGAACATGTGCTTATTAATAAACCTCTCTCAGTGGGATCACTCCCCTGCAGTAAGGGAAGATAAATGATCGAAGCCAACATTGTACCTTAGATCCTGGAAATCTAGAATTGATACCCCCCCACACACACATACTTGTTAATAAGCCAGAGTGTTAACTCTGTTACTATGTCCAGGAAGAAGAAGTGTCTGTGGATACGGCGGCCTAAAAACCCTCTGACGTCTTCTCCCCAGCTGTGCATCCACTGTGGGCCAGGCAGGATGCTAGATGGTATACAAAAATGTGCATTTATTCCTCAAATTACTTTAAAAAGTCTCATCCCTATTTGTCACATTAAGAAACTGGGGCTCCAAGAGAGGCTGAGTCATTTGTCCAATGCCATCCAGCCGGCGTAATGCAGTGTGGGGACAGCAACCCTGCTCCATGGGACTCCAGCTCCTGGGTGTTGCCCATGGCCGCAGGGCACTGGTCAGCACAGATCAGCACCGCGCTCTTCAGAATGTTGAGTCAAATGTGCTGAAATTCTGCTCGCATGCCCATTCTCTTAGAACTGTAGTTCCCTTTCTGAGGGCAAAGGATTTGTTCTCTTGTCTGTGGTCCTCAAGCCTAGCATAGTGACTTGTATAGGATTGGCGGTCAGTGCTGAGAGGGTAAATGAATGAATAGAAGACTGTTTCACTCCATCAGTTAGGAAGTGTCACTGAAATAATATGGGTTGGCATGTCGAGAGTTCTAGGTCTTGGCCGCAAATGTCTGCAGGTTCATTATGGAACCTTAGTGAAGAAGTCACTTTCCCTTCCTGCTGTGGATTGAATTGTGTCTCCCCACCCAGTTTATAGGGTAAAGCCCTAAGCCACAATATGACTGTATTTGGACAAAGGGTCTTTAGGTAATTATGGTTAAATGAGGTCATGAGGATGGGACCTTCCTCCAGTAGAACTGGTGGCCATGTAAGAAGAGAGAGAGAAAGAGAAAGAGAAGGAGAAATACTTTTCTCCCTTTCCATGTGCACTGCTGAAAAGCCGTGCAAAGACACAACGAGAGGGCGGCCATCGGCAACAGAGGAGTTCAGACCAGAAACCAGATCTGTCGGAACCTTGATCTGGAACTTTCGCCTTAAGAGCTATAGGAAAATAAATATCTGTGGTATTTTGCTAGACAGCCTGAACAGATTAATACATTCCCCCAAATATACTGTCCTCATCCGTGACACAAAGAACCTAGATTAGATTATCCATTTCGAGAATTTCATAGGGAATGCCAGTATTTGATGAAATGTTAATAGGTATGCCATCAAAATGAATTCCGTGATTAAAAGAGTTGGGAAAACCCTGCATGTTCTATCCCTTTCCTAGAAATCCATGAGTGTATATACAAGGTTATGACAAGTCCTACAGAAGAAACAAAAAACATATAAGACAAAGCAAAAACCCTTTAACTCCATTTAACCCAATACTTTTCAGTCTTATTGGGTAGATAATATTTTATTCCCCTGAACTCATCTCCTTTGTTGTTGTTGTTGTTGTTGTTTGTTTGTTTTTAACTGATGAGGGAATTGAGGTTAGAACAGATTTAAAAACCTCCAGCAGGCACATAACCAGTAGGTGGCAGAGAAAAGTTCAAACTCCTGTCTGCATGTCTCAGAAACCCAGGTTCTTTTCAATATATATCATTTAGCATCTGATTTAGAACATCCAATCCAAATGCTTCTGTGAAGAATTGGAAGTGGCCTATTTGGGGCAAACAGGCAGAATATTAATAATATTTGTTACCATTTACTGAACATCTGGTATATTCCAGGCGCTGTTCTAAGTGCTTTAGATGTAGTCATTTGAAATTCACAAATAACCAGGGGAAGGCGCAATTATTATCCCCTTCACAGCTGAGGAAATTGAGGTACCAGGATTAACAAGTCATTCAAGGGCACATACAAGCCTAGGAAATGGCAGAATTGGGATCTGGGCTCAACCCATCCTGGCTCTGGGTACTACACTATCCTACTATATATATCTTTATAGTATATATCTTTATATCTCTCTATATAAATCTTTATATCTATATATCTTTATACTGTAAAGATAGTATAGAGATAAATATATATAGTTAATTATATAGTAAAGCTAGAGGTAGCAGAACACAACATTTTTAGAAGTGCCATGGAAAAGTTACAAAGAGGCAGCTCAAAATAGGCAAGAACTTTTTCAGAGAGTTTAGGAAGGGCTTCCATTCCCTTCCTACCCTCAGTCTTTAGAAGATAAAAGGAATAGAGTTTTCTAAAAGTATTATTTTGTTTCTCTTCTTGCACTGATCATATTTAATACAATGATTGGTTCATTTGCAAGGTTCTGGAAGGGAGAAATGTACTCAGCTCTGTATTTCCCTACATAGCATGGTGTCTGGCACACAAAATACACTCAGAATCATGAAATTGAATTAGAGACTGATGAACTTCACCTCACAGCAACATTGGGGTTGTTATCTGGGAACTAAATGAGATCTGCATGGTCACGATTCTGTACTCAGTGCTCTCAGGGTCAGTTTCTTCTGCTAGTTGGAAATTCCAACTCTCCCCCTGCCTTCAGTTCCCAAACCTGCTCTCTTCTACCCTCACTCCCATCTCAGCAGTATTTCTCTAAGTTGAGCTGCATTAAGATAATCACTGGGTGTATCCTTCCCCAAACCAAGTTTCCCAATGGCACTTGCTTTTCCAAGAAGGTCCTGCCTTTAAAAAAAAAATCACTAAAGATGAGAAAATTCTAAGAACCCACTGTTTAAAGAAGAGTCATGAAATACTTACATGCCAAACACTGAGAGACTCACGGAAATTATGTGTCCCAACTTGTGGTAAGACTGAAGCCCAGTGAGGTAAATGATTAAAGTTTAGACAGAGCTGGAATGGGAAGGCAGTGTTCTTGATTCTCAGATGTACACTTTGCTACTCCGCTGTGTTATTTCTGTTACAATCAGAAATAACATGCTATCTAAGTGATTTGACAATTACGAAAACAGTTTAGGTCAACCAGAAAGGACCAATGTGAGGACACATGACTGATAGTCATAATTTAGAGAGAAAGGATGAGGCATATGAATTTCAACCCAACAGGTAAGGTTAAGTTTCCAAAATTTGGGATGTTCAGTAAACAGGGCTTACAATTTCCCTTCATTACACTAAGGGGAAATACTTTGTTATTTATGGGATTTGGGGGGAGGAAAAAATCTTCTATGCCCTTCAGACTTCTTCTAGCTTGTCTACAAATTAAATGGACATGAGACAGATTAATAAGAGAAAGTCAAACAAAGCTTAATAACATGTATACCTTTGTATACATGGGAGAGGCCCAGGAAAACTGAGTAACTCCATTGATAAGAATTTCTAGATATTTAGAGTCACCCCCCTCTTCTTGACACACAGCAAGGGAGATATCCTTACACGTGGTGATTTCCCTCATCAGTATCTCCTACAAAAGGATAACTTGTACTTGGTTTTCAGAACTTCTTTTGTGTCCTCAGTTTCTTAAAAATAACCAGCTTAGAATAATCAATATGCTAAGGAGGACTATCTTGGAGTGCCAAACTTTCCTCCCCTCTAGGGTTTAGCCTGAATTATCATTCACCAAACAGCTACTAAGTGCCACGAACAGTACCAGGTTTTTAAAATATACATAATCTAATTTAATCCTCACTACAACTCTGAAGGGAAGATATCATCATCCTCATTCTTCAAATGAAAGAATTAGGACACTTAGAAACTCAGCAACGGTCAAGGTCACACAACTTAGTTATGGTCAAATCCTAGATTCTATCCCAGACCCTCTGTGTGCTTCATCTGTGGGGTGTCTATACATTTTATCCTGAGAAATTTGAGACTCTTAATAAAATAGTTTGAGGGCACCTGCTGGCCTCATTTTCAAGTCTTTAAACTTTCAAAGTTTTCAAGGTTACACTATAACTCCCTAGTCTCTTTCCCTAGAGGGTCTTGATCTTGATAACTGCAAGTTAAGGTTTGTTTGAATAATCCATTAACGTAGAGAAAATTACCTCCTCGTTATGAAGTATTCAGTGTCACTTTAATACTAATTACTCTAACCGTATTTATTGAGGATTAATGACTGAGCAATATTTTATTAATAACCAACTGGCATTTATTATTGCATAAATAATAAATAGATAGAGAACCTCATTAAATATAAATACATTTTTAATTTAGGCACCATTGAAAGTGTTGCCAAATATTTTTGCATTGATTAAAATTCTCATTAAAATGGTTGGCTAATCTTGTCTTTATGCCCCCCCCCCAAAAAAGTCCCTGACAATTCCTGCGCAATAGGTAGACTTTGGGATTATTCATCACCCTGTCAGGAGAAGTCCCTTTAACAATGCACAGTTGCTATGAATTCTGGTTGCCATGAGAACCTTAACTTTTTGCTCTCCTCTCACTTTGTTATATTTACATTTTATAACCCTCACCTGGTGTTAGGAGGTTCCTGCATTTATTTATTTATTATTATTATTTTTTAAGATTTTATTTGTTTATTTGACAGACAGAGATCACAAGTAGACAGAGAGGCAGAGAGAGGAGGAAGCAGGCTCCCTACCAAGTAGAGAGCCCAATGTGGGACTCGATCCTAGAACTCCGGGATCATGACCTGAGCCGAAGGCAGAGGCTTTAGCCCACTGAGCCACCCAGGTGCCCCAGCTTGAGTACTCTATGTGTAGCTCATCTGAAATGATGGACTCGGGGGAATAGAAAGCACTGTTGAAATGATCTTGCCTCTCATTTGTAGCTAAGGAACCTGAGGTCCAGAGAGGGCCAGTTACTGTCTGCATGTCACACACAGTTACCAGCAAAGCGAGGACCAGTACTGGTCCCCTGGCCTGGGGAAAGTGTTCTTTCCACCGTACCACGCTGCTCTGTTTGAGTAATTCTTCCAGTGATTTGTGGTGGGGGTGTCATTCAGCTGTCCGTCTCTTCTGAGTTCTTTCTTTTTTCCTTTTCTTCTTCATTTTTTAATCACAGGCCAACCCAGATGTGCCAAAGCTGCCTCACCATGTTAACAGTTACATTTAAACTATTCAGTCTATGACGCTTCCTTGTTATAATTGCATCACCTTTCAGTGTTGTCCTCACCCTAAGACTCTCCACGTGTGTCTAGGGCCGCTCAACTATTCTCATAAAACCAGACTGTCTGCAATGCTTGTCCTGTCCATCCCACTTCCTCTCCAGTCCTGACCCCTCTGTTGGATGCCCTCCAGTCTTGAAATCTTTTGAAGGAGCCTCTCTGATGCTACCAAAATTGTGCCCATCATGTGAAGTTCATGTCAGGACACAGTTGCTTACTCCCCACTGTGCCCCACAGCACTGTGCCCCAGAGGTGCTGGTCCCAGAGACATGGGACAAGCCAGGGATCTATGAAGGAGGGAATCCTGCACAGCAACCCCCGTAAGGCTCTGTGCATCTGGGCCTCACAGCTGCTTAGCTGTATTCCAGCTCTTACACTTTCTCATGGGCTCAGTTGTTTCAGCTTTTGGCTGCTTTGCCCAGAAGTGCACTCCAACCCAACTGGAAATTCACTAGGGGACAAATGCCATCTTCATCCATTGTTGTCCTCTTCTTCACCCCAGGGTCTTTGATCAGAGATTCCTTCCCCTTTCAAGAACAACAAAAAAAAGTCCTCATGCATGTTATCCAGATAAACGAATGGCCAGAGGAGCCCTTCACCCATCACTTCAATATACAAACTATCATCAGTTTTATCTTGGCTAGGACATCTTTCTCTTTCCCTTTGCCCTGTACCTTTTGCAGCCAGTCTTTCCTTGATAGCCAGAGGCCCCACAGCCTTGGCTGTTGCTACTGTTAGTTCACATCTGGAATTAAAATATGTTTCCTACTGTAGCAAGCTTGTCTGTGTTCCCCAAGAGACTGTGATTTTTTTTAAGGGCAGAGATTGCTTTGTTATTTTATTTTTGTTAGTTAAATTCTATAACTTTAGCACTTAGAACAGAACCAGGTACATAGTAGGACTTCTAGTGGTACTGGTTAAGTATTATTGCATGAATGACTAAAGACGTATTTCTACCAACGTAAGGATTGCAGGAACCAGTCCAGCCAAGCTTTGTTTGACCTAAGGAATGGGCTTAGTCCAATTTCCAGCTTGAACCAGCACAATGAGCTCTAAAACATGACATTTGCATCTATTTCACTAAGACTCCTTGCACTACCTCTACTCCCTCCCAAATCCTTTAACAATAGAAGTCCTCATTCCACTAAAACTGTGTCATTTCTTTAGCGTTTTGAGGGTTAGAAACTAGGACAAGACTATCAACCAAATGCAGGGGGTACCAGTGTCCTGGCTGTATATCTTATCAGATATTCAAGAATGCAGCAAGAAATGTCACGGGGAGCTTTCGACAAAAATATTTAATTAATAGCAACAGCTACAGAAATGAATAATAGCATCCAAGCAATTACAGTGTTCAATAAAGCAGCTCTCGGAGGATGGGACAGCAGCAAATTACTGACTGATGGACTGCATTTAAATATGTTATCTGCTCACTGGAAAGACCCCAGTGGGTCGCTCTCCTCCAGGACATGGCCAGCAGTAGTGGCAGTAGTGTAGCTTTTTTTTTTCCTTTTCTTTTAATAGAGTAACAAATTGAATTATCTGGGAGAGTGGTCAGAGATTTCTGACCCTCTCTGAAAATTTCCATCACTTCTTTTACCCTATCAATGATTGCTGGGAGCCACTGGAGGGATAGCTGAAAAGCACCCTAAAAGCTCTGTTTCAGGGTAAGCGTACTCATCAAATGTTCATTGAGAATTGATGGGAAAATTTTAAGGCTCCTGTCCAGGCTATATGACCTTGGATAAGTTAGCTCGCTTCTATAAACTTCAGCTTTTTGTTACCTGTGAAAAGGTGTGCTGAGACTGACTTAGTAGTATAACGGTGTGATGATGAAGTCAGACCCCAGGCATATGGTAGCAGTTCTGTACATGGTAGTACCTTGTTTCCTAGGGAACTTCAACAGAGCTGGGGAGGTGGAGTTTTATTTCCTGGCTACAGAGAGGCCCCTGGTAGGGACCCAGACCCAACTGGATTAAATGGGAGGAAGGCCAATTTAACAAAAAGAATGAAGCAACTAGAAATACAGTAAAATATCATCCTAAGGATCTTTTTTTTTTTACATATAAGATATTTATTTATCTATTTATTTATTTGAGAGAGAGAGACAGAACAAGCAGGGGGATTAGCAGGCAGAGGGAGAGGGAGAGGCGGGCTTTCTGCTGAATAGGGAGCCTGATGCGGGGCTCAATCCCAGAACCCTGGGATCATGATCTGAGCTGAAGGCAGATGCCTAACCAACCGAGCCTCCCAGGTGCTCCCACTCTG
Organism: Enhydra lutris kenyoni; assembly: GCF_002288905.1. Taxonomy (NCBI): domain Eukaryota; kingdom Metazoa; phylum Chordata; class Mammalia; order Carnivora; family Mustelidae; genus Enhydra; species Enhydra lutris. The sequence continues at coordinate 26,785,217 of NW_019154093.1, read as the reverse complement.
CGGATCTAAGTGGAGCCTAAAAATTCCATGTAAGATTCACGGTTGCATTATTGTAAGGTTAACACAGTGATTAGGATATGTGTGCTACAGAGGACAAAACCAACCACCAATCATTTTATATCTAAATCTGCATCCCGTAAAGCACATGGTTGTGGAATGTCACTGTAGAGGAACTCACAGCTGGTGGGAGTCCTAGAAAGCAGCTGGCACTGTAAGATTAGAGTCCTGCTTACTGATATGATCCGAAGCAGGACATCAATACTTGAGATGTGTCTTTCTCAAGACAGGGAGGGACATAAGCTCAAAGTGTCCAGAAACGGTCTTTGCACTATAGCGTATTTATTTTTATAGCATCTGCTCAGCTGTGAGTTCCTTTCTTTTCATTCAATAAATATTGAGTGGGAAAATTATTCTATGCCAAGCAAAATTCTAGGCACTAGGGATATAGTGGTGAGTAAGTAGTAATCTAACAGGAACAACAGAACTTAAGCCAAAAATTATACAAATAATTAAATGTGTCATAAGAGCCATGAGAGAGAAATAAAGTATTCTGGAGTGCATATAACAAGGTAAGGGCTGAACTTTTATCTAGATCAGTCTCTTCCATCTGGAACAGTGACACGTGTACACTGAGTGAGTGAGTGAGTGAGTGAGTGAGTGAGTTCTCATTGACCTAAATTAAATGGGACCAAACAGTGACACTCCCCCATTGTCTACAGGATAGTAAATAGTTCTCTCCAATGGTACTCTTATGCATACAGTTCTGAAAGTTACTTGGGTGATGACCCAAATCAGATTCTAAATAAGGTACTAGAAGGACTGGTAGGAAAGTATATGTGAACAGCAGGAAGAAGCAGCCATCTGATATTAATCTGACAATGAGGAAAGTAAGAGACTATTAACAAACAGACATAGGTTCTATAAGCATGGTAGGGTCGGGTCACTTGATGGATGTCAAATATGCCTGCATATCATGGTGGTGCCCCAGTGCTTTTCCCAGAATAAAGCAATGCACGCATGATGAAAACCCGCCACGTTTAAACTGTTTCAAAGCATATGGGAATATACACAGTAAGTTTGGTTGTGTTCCAGACATCACTGCTTATCCTTCATGCAGCTTGGTGTAAGACACTCAGCCCCTCTGAACCTCAATGTCTTCATCTGTGGGAATAGACATCCCAATCATAGCCAAAGGGGTGGTGAGATAAACAGAGTAGCAAATGTGAAAGTGCTTTGTACACAAGAAAACTTAAATTACTTCTCTCCATTCCAGAGCATTCCTCTGATCTTCACATTTGGACTTCCATCTGCCTTCTGCCCATTTCCACGTGGATGTCTCCCAAGTATCTCATATTAGCATGTTCAAAACTGATTTCTGAGTTCTTGCCCACATCTGAGTTGTTACTCAGACTTCCCCACTGTAATCTGCTTAATTGCTTAATGACTTTTCCCTCTTCCTCTCACATAACCAATCCACCAGCTAGTCCAAACCACTCTTGAATCTATGTGATTCTTTATTCTCCTTTGCCTCCACCCCAACACCAGCCACCTCAACTTCTCTCCTGGACCATGGCAATTGCATCCCAAATGGTCCCTCTCGTTTGTCTCTGGTATCCCTCACCCACTCTCTTCACAGCAGCCAAGATGATCATTCTAAAACATCAGTCCATTTATGTTACTTCTCTGCTCAAAAACCTCCAAGGATTTCTCACTGTATTTACAAGAAAATCTAAACTCCCTATTCTGTATCCCACCTGGCCTCCTTTCTGCCTAGTCTCTGTTTCCTCTCTGTACTCACCTGGATCCAGACAGGGGCCCTCCCTATTGCTCCTTTAACTTACTCACCCATAGCTATGCAGGGCTTCTGTACCAACAGAGGGGAGCTATGCTATCTTCTGGGATAGGTTAAGACAAGGAGTAGGAGAATCCATCCAAAGGAACCTGTCCTATCCTTGAAAATTATGGTTTTCTTCCTTATGAGGGAAATTTCAGGAGAAATTCATTAAACTCAGATGCTGGTTCTCACCACCTTCCTCTGGGCCAGACTGAGAAGCCCAGGGATCAAAATTTTTTCTTTGTTGTTCCTAGAAAATTGAATTATATATTTTACTTCATCCTTATCTGTACTGTCTAATTGGTTTTTCAAAGCTTTTATATTCTTTTTTGATGTAGGATTTATTTTGAAGTATAACATAAACATCCAGAAAAGTGCACAAATCATATGTATGGAAATGGACAAATTTTCCCAAATGGACACATCACTGTAACCGGCACCCAGATTAAGAAGTAGATCATTCCCAATACTCCTGAAGCCCAGTCCTGACCCCTGACACTCAACTCCGCACCAAGCTAACAGAGCTAACAGCATGGATTAAGTTTGCCTTTATATATATGGAATCATCTGGTATATAGTCTTCCATGTCTGGCATTTTTCACTCAACATAATTGTGTTATAATAATAATAAAAAAAAAAAAAAAACCTCTCGCTTTGTAAAAAGGACATTAAACAAGCACAGGGAGCTTTGGCTGGCTGCTTACAGATCCACATTCTTCATTGTGCCCATGTGCTCCTTTACCCTCAGTCTCTCTGCCTGGCATGCTCTTCTTAGCTTTACCTTCTTAACTCTTGGGCTATTTGCTCCCCTAATGAACATTCTCTGGCCTGTGGGGCCTGATTTTGTGCCTCTTTTCTCTGGCCTCCTTCCTATAACCCATGTACTTGTATCTACTTTTATCTACACATTATGGGGTCCTGACAGTTGTCATTTCACCTTGCCCACAAGGACAGGAGCCATATTTCATTCTATATTCCTAGCACAATGCCTGGGGAAAGTGTATATTAGCCAATGCTTGTTGAACTTAACTCATTGATTTAAAACAAGATAGCAATGATATCTGCAAGACCAATTCAAATACTGAAGTTGACTCAAATCTTAGGTTCTTAGAAAAGTTATGATTGTCAAAACTTTAAAGAATTATTCAACACTCTTTGGAAGTAAGACAATGCTTTAATAATAGCTTCATTTCTCCCTGGCCAGCGGGATTGAAGATGAATTAACTTATCTGTTCCACACAGTGCTATAGTAGATGTGTATGTGCCAAGTACTGTGCTAGACAAGAAGAAGTTGGGGTAAAGAGTGAAGGAAAGTTCACAAAACCTGCTTTATGGAGTTGTTACAAGAATTGAATACAGCACCACATACAGCACAGTGCTTGATCCCAGTAGACACTCTGCCGATGCTATTGCTCTTCCCTTTCTTCCAATCCAGTACCAGGTATGTCCTGGAAAAATGCTGCAATGCTGATGTCAGAAGAGTCTGGGGTGAGCCTTGGGTGCCTATCTGAGTACACTCAATCCTGATAGATGTATTCAGTGTGAATAATTGACGTTCTCATTCATCTCTTGGAATTCTTTCTGGGATTATCTTGCTGGATTCCACGTAGTTTGGCACTCTGTTTCTGGGCCCTTCCCCTGGGGTCCCACACTGCTGCCCTTTACTTTTCATGTTGTCCACTGCCTTCCCTCCTGTTGCCTATCCTGTCATCAGCATGGATGCCTAGGGAAAGACATTAGGTCTTATGGACAGAAGATGATTTCAAGTTCAGAAAGACCTACGCTGGGGTCCTTCCTCTGCTTCTTAAAGCCTGGGTGCCCTTCTGTGAGTGAAATAACCTCTCTGAGCTCATTTGTAATGAACTGCAAGACATCATTCTCACAGGCCTTTGTGAGGATGAAGAAATGTCTGTGTTTAAGACACCCAGAGATGAACTAGGAAGGGACCTAGCAAATGGACATTGTTGTTATCCTTCAGGGAAACCAAACAAAGGAGGGCTCAGGTAGTGGTAAAGAGGATGTGATTTATAAGGAAATATGTGGGGTTGAATTCCATTTACATTATCTATCAGGTATGCCATTTTGGTAACTTATCTTCTCTAAGTCTATCTTGTAGGGTTGTTATAAAAATAAATGAGATGACACATGTGTGTCATAAGAGTTTAATATGCATTATTACGCCATCAGTACCATCATTATCTTCAACTCACATGAAATCCCAATTTACCATCTCTCTTAGACACCAGCTGCTAAGAGCTGATGAGACACCTCTGCTGTCTGACTAGCTCCCCATTCCTAGCATGGCTTCCTCCCTTCTGCACCTTCTCACTGATGAGTTCCCATGGTGTGTTGCAGCCTGGCTTGGCTGAATTATGACAATCTAGGTTGCAAATGATAAATACAGGTCCTGTCACATCTTGGAGAAATGGTGCATCATTTGTCTAGTTCCTACCAATACTTTGAATTTTAAGGGCGAAGAAAGTGAAGGAGGAGAGTGTAAATGATAATGCAAAGTCCCAGAAATTAATGAGGTAATGGGTGAGCACATTTCCATCCAAATGAGCTGGGGTCATGTTCCTGGGAAGGAACAACAAAGAGGAATAGCCAATTGAACAAGCTCAAAGTGGAAATCAAGCAAACAGGCTGAATAAATCAATGTCCAGTTGAGTCTTATTTGCGGCAATTACTTCCCTGAGCCTCCAGTCCCCGGTGCCCCATGTGTGGGCTACAGATGCTCATTTAGCCGCCCCAAGGTTGACATCTTAATGTTTTCCTTCCCACGTTAAAAATGGATATCTGCTTTGGAATTCATATATGTCATTAGTGGTTCCATCAAATCCTTTCTGTTCAAAGAAATGGAGAAAGAAGAAAGTCAGAGATGAGGGCATCCTGGGGTGGTAGGAGGACAGCTGCCCTGGGAGTTAGGACATTGCCTTTGCCCTTTGCTAGCATTGTGACTAAGGGTAGGATCCTCCACTTGCCTGAGTTACAAGAAAAATAAGTTTCAGCATCCCTGCTCATTTGTTCTCTCTGTCCTTTGTATCTCACACAGTGGGTAAAGTTCTTCCTGTTAATCACGCAGTGACTAAGTCATGTTGGGAGGTCCCACCAGGGTGCAGGGGCTCTAGTGAGAGGAGGGCTAATGGAAGAGCCACACATCAAGCACTGCTACTTCTATTTTCCCATTTAATCCTTAGGTCTGTTCTATGCAGTATTAGCATCTTTATTTCATTTCTAGTGGTGAAAACCATGGCATGGAGAATCGAAGTAACTTGGTCAAGGTCACGTAAGTAGTTAAGTAGCAGAGCTCATGTGGGAACCAGGCGTCTCCAACTCCAGAACCCGAGTTCTCCTCACAGAGGGGAGGCCTGCGGATTTCAGATGCCCTCTGAAATGCTTTTTTTGGCTGAAGAAATGGGTCTTTTGAGATGCGTGGTGAAACTACAGCCAGAACTAAGGCTGTTGAGGTCTCTGCTTTTCAGCTGCTCTCAGCCGAAGCCAATATTGGGAATGCCTGGTGGTTCTAGAATGGTAACCCTATTGATTCAACTTGCTGAAGAGGCTCTGGGGTACTTTACTTGTTAAGTAGTTGGGAGATTCAGAACACTGGCTACCTGAGGTACCCAACTCCACCTCCAGCTCTCTGACCCCCCTCACATTTCTACTAGGAAACCTGTGGACTCTAACAGCCCAGTCGGCACTGTGCTGTGCTTGGATTTTAATCACAGGGACCTAGAGGCCCAGGGATACCATTTCGTTAGAGCCCAGCAAGACTCATGGGGAAAAATGAGTCTCGGTGACAGGAACCTGTCCTAGCTCAATGTGAGGGAGTTCTCTCAAGGAGAAGGAACTCAAGTTTGTCGAGTATCTACTATGAGCCAGGAATTTTATACACATGTCCATCTGTAGCCCTCAAACCCCCTGCCTGAGATGCATTTCATTTCTTCCATCTTATCTTACTTTTCCTTGCCTTAAGTACATTTTCTCTTAAGGTACTTATGCTCCTGCATGTGTAGTTCGTTCATTCATTTGTTCATTCATTCAAATGAGGAAATGAAGCTCAGAGAGGTAAAATGACTTGCCCAAGATGACATAGTCATAGAGTGGGTGAAGATTCAGAATAGGAACTCGGGTCTGTGTGATCGCACATGCTCTGTTTTCCACTTGGGCACCTTACCTCTCCTAAGGGAACCTCAGGGCTCTTCTTCCCTGAAAAGCTCAGTATGGATGGGAACAAGCTTACAGTAAAGCTGAAATGGACCAGGCACTTCACATGGCGGTCTTGATCCTTTCAAGGGCATCATCCTTCTTAATGCAGTGAGTCTCTCCTGGGTGGGGCTGGGCGTGCAAGTACTCACCTGGCCCCAAGCTCAGTGGGACAACCTAAATGTCAGTGTTCTTTCATATTAGCTACTTAATTGCAACCTCGGGAAGGAAAGGATGAGAGCATGCTACCTGCCAGATGCTCCAGGCGTGCATTCGCATCCCAAGTATACTCCTCATCTTTGCTGCCTTTTTTTTTCTTCCCCATTAGTAACCTCAGTGTTTTTCTGCACAGAAATCACTCTGCTTTGGAGGGGACACTTCACAGCACTCTCCATTCCCTCCCCCAACTCCTTCACCAGCAAATTAAAACTTCTCTTAGCACCAGCAGAAGCAGGCAGGCATCTTATATAAATGGTAATTAGTGCAGCCTCACTGAAAACCTGGTGGGAAAGACGAAGGCATCTTTTTTCTGAGCTGAGTAGCCTTTTGCATTTGTTTGGACTTCTTTTACAGTACATACCATACTCTTTTCTTGTACGGTTCATTCCTTCCTTCATTCATGCACAAAGTTCCCATAGTCCTGTGGAAGGAGCACATGCCTTGATGTTAGACATACCCCAGTTTGAATACTGGGGTTTTCAGCTTGTTATTTGACTGATCCTTTCCCCTGGAGAATAGACCTCATCTTTCTGAGCCCCGGATTCCTCATTTCTAGAACCAGGAAACCAATACCACCGTTATTGCGTGGTGGTAAGGTTAATGAGAGATCATGTCACTGAAATGCATTACATAAAAGGTAAAGCAAACCAACAAAAAACTCACATAATTGTGAATTACCATTATAGAAAATAGAATTCAGCTTTGTCTGTGTGGCTGGGCAGCATTGTCTACTGGGGTGGGGGGCAGCTGGTGCCAGGCAGGCAGCTGGAGTTCCCTTTACCTGAAGAGCATCCCATAAAGGGAGCTGACTTGTTCTATGTAGTTCCAGAGGAGAACCACGGCCAACTGATGAAAATTCCTGAAAGACAGATATTAGTTATATTTACATACACACACAAAAAAGTTAAAACAACCCAGAGCCACCCAATAAAGGCAATATTGAATACTTAGTGCATGGGATCTGGAGCTTGAAAACCTAATGTGGAAGCTCAGCTCTACCCCTTCTAAGCTGAGTAGACTTGAACAATTTATTTAAACTCTCTGATCCTTAGTATCCTTATTTATGAGTCTGAGGTAATAATAACTCTCTCATGGGGTTTTTGGTACATGTAAAGCCCAGTGCCTGCCCTGTGGTAAATATTCAATAAAATGGTGGTTAATTGCAGTGGGAATAATAGTAATAATTGCTAAAGGCCTTCTGAGGTGGTAAGCTTCCTGTGGAGAGCCATGAAGAAGACAGACCATGGCTGTGGAGTCAGCCTCAGGAGATGTCTTTGGGAGATAGTGCTCTGATGAAATTAAAAAGCAAGAAGCCTCCTGTTCTGTGTCCCAAACAGGAACTTTCAGAATTGGGATCTTCTCTCAGCTCTGTGGACTCCATTCCATACTAGAAGAGAAGGCAAAGCAGCAGAGAACGTGTAGTGTTCCGTCAGGGAGACTGGAGAGGAGATGGGGTGGCAGCGAGGCTTGGTGTTTCTTCCCTTCCTGGCTCTGCAGGGAAGCTGAGCAGCGATCACAGGGCAGCTCAGAAGTCCTGTATTGACTCCCTGTCAAGTGGGAAGGGCATTGCCTGGGAATATGTATGACCAACCGTGTGTCAGTTCAAACAAGTTGGATAATCTCTGAACCTACAAAAAGAAGGGATAAAAATACCTACCATGTAGGGTTATTAGGATAAAACATGCCGATGGATGGGAAGCCCCTCGTGCGATCTCTGTACATGGCTTGGTCATTACATTGTTCACATGCTTTCTGAGTACACGGAGAGCCCCTGGGTGATGGGCAACTTCGGTGTCAGGGCTTGTGCAATGCATGAAGAACAATGTCCACACCTCTTTTCCTATCCCCCCGCATTTGGTCAGCGGACAACTCTGTCCAGGAAACTTTGGCTCCTTCTTCCTCCAGAGCCTAACAAGTCCCAGTGCGGCTAATATAGCCAATTTTTCCCCTTTCCCCTTTTTTGAACGTCTGTGGGTAAAGAACCACACTAGAAGCCATATATTTTTTTCTCATTGAATCCTCATATCAGCCATTCATCCACCCATTCCTTTGCAATTATTAGTTTCTATTTAATACACTTATTAAGCATATAGGTAGTAGAAGACAGAGGTAAATACCAGATATTCCTGGCCTTCAAGGAATACCATCTTGTAAATGAATTCAACTAGTAACCACAAAAATTGGAATATGGATATCATTATTTCCACATTACAGATGCAGAAACAAAGGCTTAGAGAGTTATAAGGATACTAAAGGAGGTTTTCAATCCAATTTCAGCTATACTTCCTTTAATCCTGCCCTGAAAGCTGTAGTTTCCAAAGCCCTTTTATTGAAATATTTTTGTAACAAGTTGGAAAATTGCATTTGGGAAGGGGAGGGTAGGGGTAAACAGAGAGTAGAGAAATGCAATTTAACTTACTTACAGACCCTTTTAAGTAACTGACCTTCATGCTTTTTGTGGAACCTGTTGAATTAATAGTATGTTGGGGTGCCCAAATTATTAACGTGTAGTTGGGAAATGTGTCTGTCAAATGCAAAATAAAAGCACCTTGCCTCCAAACTCTAAGATCTCATTAAATGAGCTAATTCACCTACTGCTTAATTTGCTGGAAGCCCTATGAGTAATTAGGCTGCTGACATCTTCCAAAATTATATTCTTAATTGTTGCATTCTTTTGCATCACAATGAAGCTGCCCAGTCTTCCTTCTAGAGTGCCTTCCTCTTCTCCCCACCACAGCTCCTTGGTGAAAAAAAGGAGCTAGTTTTGCATTTAGCACACTTACTTGTGAACATAATTAGGGGGAAATATTAATTAGAAAGACCACCCTGGAGGTCCAACAGAATATTTGAAGGAATGGGTTTGGTTGTTTTCTTTCTTTCTTTCTTTCTTTTTTTTTTTTTTTTCCTAAGGCTAGTCCTGAGCCCTGAAATTCTGCAGCTGTTATTTGCCAAGGCAAGCTCCTATTTCTTGATATTGTTTGCAACAATTTATAAGTGCTTACTGGAGCGATGCTGCCTTGCTTTGGCTTGTAACCCACAACACAATATTTCACTCTTGAGATGTTGCATCCATTTGTCATAGTAAATGTGTGTGTGTGTGTGTGTGTGTGTGTGTGTATGTGTGTTTACACTCCGGGAAACAGTAGCATCTTCCTTACATAAATAACACAGTTCTGGGGAAAACGTATGCTGAGCCATTTCCCAGAGAACCACTGCAAACACATTTTGGGCTCATTGTAGATAGACTCTCTAATTGCTTTGAATTTACTTTAGTACTTGACTGGGGATTGCTTTGAGGTGATTATGAAAGAATAAGGAGGCTTCTGCAAGGAGAATTTAGAAAGAAAGCGCTTAAGAGACTCTCTGTTTTCAAGTTTCTGGGTGAGCAAGTGAGAGCCTCCGGTTGCTGGAATGTGACAGTGCTGCCCCTTCCCCGGAACAGTGGGGTCAGGGTCCTCCTCAGTGACTCTTATTTTGGTATGACAAGTCCAACTGTGCCCTCACTGCCTTGCTTTTTCATTGCCTGGGAACCACTGATGCTCTTGCTTCCTGGCAGCTGGAGAGCTGTTTAGCATTCCTGTTTATACTGTGCCCAGACTATGTTCTCTTCTGCTGTGCCCAGTGAGCTCATTGGCCGCCTAGGATTCCCATCACTCAATGCCTAGGATATGTTGGCCAGATTCTCCCCAACCCCCATCTCTCAGTGTGGCTTTAACTAAGGACATTGCTCCCATGTTTGGGAAGAGACCCTTTCTGGTTCTCACTTCTCAAGATGCTTTCTGTGTGGACTTAAACCAGTTTTTTAAACCCACAGGTGTTTTGTTTTTATTTAATATGTTAAAGATCAAGGCTTTAATATGTTAAATCTCAAGTACAGATTCTAGGGGATGCATGCATGTTGGGTGTCAGAAATCCAACTCAAGAGAGATTGTCATTCATCTTTCTGTGTGTTTCGCCTTCCTACGGAAGAAAAAAACAATGACTTAATTGAGTAATGAGAACAGGCAAGAGGCTCAGAGTAGATTGTAAGATTTAGATTCAAACAGACCTGACTGCAAGCCAGCTCTGCAACTTAGGAGCTCTATGACTTTGGGTCTTTTCCCCTCTCTGAGTTTCCGTTTCCTCTTGGCGATGCAGGACTGCAATATTTACGTTGAGCCCAACCCCCAACCATGGAAATGAAATGAGAAAATGTTGGTGAACGTTATGAAGACAGCACTTGGCACTCTCAAGGCTCTCAGGAAAGGTTAATTCTTATTCTGTCCTCCTAAAGGAAGCATGTGCCAGAATTGGAGTCCTGAAACAGAAACTGAAATTGGTAACCAGTAGCATTGGTGATGGGTATAAGGAGAAAATGGGAAGCCATCTGCCTTATTAAAGAACACTTTTTTAAAGATTTTATTTATTTATTTGACAGGCAGAGATCACAAGTAGGCAGAGAGGCAGGCGGGGCGGGGGGGAGTAGGCTCCCCACTGAGCAGAGAGCCCGATGTGGGGCTCGATCCCTGGACTGTGGGATCATGACCCGAGCCGAAGGCAAAGGCTTAACCCGCTGAGCCACCCAGATGCCCCACCATCTGCCTTATTGATAGCAGAGAATTTTGCTTCTTGAAGGCAGCTTTGGGAAGATGAGGTACATACCTTCTTTCTCATTTGTAGCAGGGTTTCCTAAAGGTGTTAAAAACCATGGTATGCCTAGCTGGCTCAGTGGATAAAGCATGCAACTCTAGATCTTGAGGTTGTATGAGCCCCATGTTGGGTGTAGAGATTACTTAAAAGTAAAATCCCTAAAAAAACTCTAAAGAACAAAACAAAAATAGGTACTAAAACCCCTATAAAAATACTAACAGTAATCAATGTTTACTGAGTAAGACATTGTGCTTTGTAAGTGATATACACAGACTAACTCTAATCCTGACACAAGCTTGGGTTTGCATTTTATAAAGAAACAGATAAAAAGTTGGATATCTAAGAGGGAATAGAGCTTGGGCTTGAATGCTTTGATTCTAAATCTACCACTTCTGTTCAACTTCTGCCAGGTAGAGTCTAGCAGAACACAGTGGTTATTTAAGTAACCACATAGTTGGTCCTTTTGATTAATATGGGTGCTTTATCTAAAATAGGTTCTAGTTTAAAGGGCAATTCACCTTTGCATCCCCAACATCTGTGCATGGTAACTGCCCACTTAAATGCTGAATAAGTAAATGAAAAAAGGGCTAACTCTAACTTAAATTGACCATCTGGATAAACCCACACCCCACCTCAGGAAAGAGCCAAACTCTATGTCCTGAAATGAACTTTCTTATTACCTGGAAGAGCTCCCAGTAGGTGGAACACAGTGCCATCATCCAGAGCTAAGGGACAAGAAGTAAATGTTGATTTCCTATTCCAGAAGGAAGAGAATTTTCCATAATCCATAATTAATTCTTGGGATTGGATTTTGACTTGAATGCCTGTGTTAGCTCTCACTGAGCAGCTCTGGAGAACTTTCAGAGGGCAGGTGGTAGAACTTCAATCTCACCTTCTTCAGTGCTCGGACCTCACAAACCCATGGTAGCCAACATGGAGTTAGTCGGTGTCCTTTCTCTGTGGACTGGTATTCCTACTACCAAAAGCCTATTGATAGTTGATCCAAATGTGCTATGTTCCAGAGACTAGTGACAGAATGGGCTCTCCAAGCTATTTGCTTCCTTGCTAAAGAGTTTAAACATTTTAAAATAAAGAAGGAAAGTATGTGATTGCAAGAAAGAAGAAACTAATATTTATTGAGCAGTATTCTGTCTTAGGCAATGTTCTGGTCATCTTCTGTAAAATAAATTATGTAATCTTTACCAAAAATCCATGACAGACATTATCCCCATTTTATAGATGAGGACAATATTGCCTGTTCAATCAACAAGGCTCATTTGCTCAGTATTGAATTTATGTCAGGAGATAATAGAGATGAAGGGTAATTACAGTGTGATTATGCCATGTTTTTCAGGGCATTCTTGATGCTGTTTGGGCAAAGATAGGCTCCCACAGGCAAAAATATATATAAGCCAAGATATTAAAGAACTATAACCTCTTACACATACATACATAGCCTTATCACTGAAGTATAACTATTATTAATGCTAAGTTAATTTTCTTCCAGCACTTTTCTAAGATTTTAAAACATTTTTTGGATTACTACTGTACACAAAATTTAGCATTCTGCTTTTCACTGATCATTAATTCATTTTCTATATTATTAGTTCCAACTCTATAAACATAGTGCTTAATAATGGCACAATATTGTAACCAGTGGTTTCTCTTCTAATTATTTCCCCCCTCCTTATTCCTCTCTTCTCTCTCCTCCTCCTCCACCACCACCACCCACCCCTCCTTCTATGACTACTATGACTACACTACTGCTAGTACTGCTTCTTCTTTATAGTTCATCTTTCTTAAGAGCTTTCAATGTGTTAGATTCCGAGTTAAAGTCTTTTCTTGTAAAATCTCATCCAATCCTCATAGTAATTCTATAAAGGAGGTTCTGCTGTTATCCCTCTATAAACATGAATATAGAGATGAAGCAACTAATGCACAAAAAGGTTAAATAATTGACCTAAGTAGCACAAATATTAAGAAGTGGAGCTAGGATTTTCTTTTCTCTCCACCCCACCGCCCCCCCGAAGCTGGAACCGCAGTTCCTAATCACCGCCATTTCCTTATTGTTAGGCATTTGGGCTAATTCCACTCTTTTCCTGTAATATCCTTGTGTGCTATGTATAGTTACTTTTGATTAATTTCTTAAGAGAGATTTTCAAAAAAGGCATGACCAAGTAAAAGACCATGAATATTTTGCAGACTCTTAATACATACAGCGAAATTGCTTTCCAAAAGTTCTATCCAGCTATGTAGGAGAGTGCCCATTTTATGACTCATTTGTCAGAAATGAAAAGGGAAACAAAAGAAAAAGCGAGTGACCCTACATGACTAACAGTTTCAGACAGGCACAGTCTGATAGCTCCTGGTGATTATGGGTCCAAGAGTGTCCTGGGGAAGGTAAAGAAACAAGTAACCTCAGATGGGAGCAAGAAAGTGGCTTAGAAACATGTAGAATCAGAATATTTGGACCCATCTCTACCACTTACTAACTGCTGACTTTAAGATTTCAGTCTCCTGTTTGTTAATTTATTTCATTTATTCCAATTGTGTGTGGGTGAGGGGAGGCATGGGTAGAGTGGAGATTAGGAAAAGCTTTAGAAAAGCAGGGGGTGCTCAGCAGGGCCTTAGATGTTGGGGTAAGATTTGAGTTGGTGAGGAGGTAGCAGAAGGGCATTCCAGTTGAAAGGGACTCCTGACCCATAACCTAGAACCCACAGCTTATTCCGGGAACAAGGCAGGTAATGCATACTCACAGCAGGGGGCAGTGGCCGGAGTTGGGGTTGGCATGGACAAGCTTGGGCAGAAACTTGAGAACCTTAATTACCATCCCAAAGAATTCATCTCCAAAAAGACTGCTCCCACTCTTGCTTTGAGGGTAGTGGCGTGGTTGGTTTTCTAGTTTTAGGAGACAGCTCTGAGTAAACCAGGACAGACACTGTACAGAGATGCACTGGTCAGATAAAGCTGAAATAATCCAGGCGGGATATGAACATGACCTAACTTTCAGTCCAGAGTGACTATAGCTGTAATAGAAGTACATACATTTTAGGGGGAGCCCAGGAAAGGGGTTAATCCATTTCTACCCACAATACGGGTTAAGGGAAAGGGTTTCAAGAATTAAATGTATCCAAAATGAACGTATACAACCACCCTACAAGGAGCGAAATCTTCTCCCCATTTTATAGATGAGTAAAATGAGGGTTAAGTGGGTCAGTTAACCTATGCAATATTATGCAAATAGAAAGTGAAAATGTTGCAATAAAAGCTGAGTGTGTCAAACCCAAATCCCACTTCACTCCACTACCTGTCAAGACATCCTAGAGGAGAGGGCCTTTCAGCTGAGATTTGATGGAGACACAGTCTTTCTCCAAGTGAAAAATGATAGATCAAAAGAATTCCAGGCAGAGAAAACAGCCTGAGCCAAGGCATTGCATAGAGAGAGTCCCTGGTCCCTTTAAAAATATGCAAATCTGCTTTCAGAGATAAGTGTATACTGCAGTTAGTATTCAGTTGCTAGTTGAGGTGTTTACTATGTACCAGGTCCTATTCTTAGTGCCCAACATTTAATCTTTTAGTCTTGCTTATAGCTTGCATGGAGGTACTATTAATCACACCCACTTTGAAGGTGGCACTGATCGGGATGCTCTGTGGGTCTCTCCTGTGCAGACCCCACTGGCAGGGGAGGGTGTGCTGCATCAGAAGAATAATGACTGGCTGGGGCATAGGATACTAGTATGGAAGTGGAGGACAGACAAGCATTGCAAACCATACTAAAGCAATAGGACTTTATCTTTAGGGCATTGGGGAGCCTAAGAAGAATTTGAGCGCAGTGACTGATGAGATCATGTTGACACTTCCAAACTCCACGTCTGGTGATTGTTTGGTCATGGAAATGGAAACTGATTTAGGGAATGCTAAGAACCCAGAGGCAGCAGAGTAGGGTAATCTAGATTACCTGGCAAGGGCCTAGACCAGTGCAGTGGCAGCGGGAATGGACAGAAGAAGATGACCTCAAGAATAATGATAGATTCCATAGGACCTAGTGAAAAACTGCATTTGAACAGTGAAGGAAAGAGATGTTTGGGAAAGCACCCATTTTCCCGCTTTCTGTCTTATTTTCCTGGAATTCACAGATAACTTATTTCCTTGCTTCATTGGATAACTGTATCTCTATAGAAAAAGTGTATCTAATGTTGAGGCCAGAAGCAATACACTTGTTTTCCTTTCCTGTGCAGAGAAAACTAAAAGTGTCACTTAGTGATATGCACGAGTAATAAAAACCCAGATTCCCCACTCCTCTCCCAGCTTAAGGAGAAAAATTATTTTGCTCATAACTTTGATGAGCTTGATGAATGTTCGGATATCATCCCAAGCTTGCAAATCGCCCAGGCGCTGGGGAAATTATTAATATTTTACTGGTGGACTTGGTTGAGCAAACACAATAAAAACAGACTCGGTGTCATTGCACACTGGAAAAGCAGATGGCAGTCAGAAGCAAAGCTGCATCCGGCAGTTTGAAATTTCAAATTACATCAATTTGAAGCTTTGCTTGTGCCTCAGGCAAGATTTCCCTTCAAATGAAGGAGACAGGAGAGGCGAACCCTTTACTCCTGGGTTGTTTGGCAGTGGCTGCTGAATGGTGCACCGCTTTCTATGATGCTGGGTAGCCAGGAGACTGGAAGAAAATGTGCTACTTCTGTCCCAAGTTCCAGAGTGCAGTGGGGGGATGAAAGACCAAAGAAGTGTCTGGTTCTCTAGGATCTCATCACCCCAGGCTACATGGTCTGAAGCTGGTAGTCTAATGGCCTCCACTGGGAGGGCCACATGATCTCAGACTTGCCTTGCCGAAAAGTGACACCAAGTTGTCTATGTCAGGGATTCAAAGGATAGTGAGCCAACTAGAGCAAAGAAGTCCACAATATTCAGCCCTGTAGTTCTTAGAGCCATCACTGGCCATCATTAGAAGATAAGAATAAAATAGCAGGTGTCTTTGGAATCCTTAAGCTTGTTAAAAGTGCATTTATATTTCTGTGTACTAGATAGCTTGGCTTCTACTCCTTTAGTCCTTTAATTTTTTTTTTTTTTTTTCCTGGAAGCCAGCAATGTGAGTTCATCTAGACCAGTGGTTCTCAACCCTGGCTGTACATCACAATCAACTAAGGGATTTTATAAATAATACTTTTCATCAAACTTCACCCCTCAATGTTATGAATCTAGGATGATAGTCCGTTATTCTTAGGGACCAATGCAGTTTCTGAGACATGATAAGCAGTTAAACTTAATGTTGCATGAAAAAATAAACAGAGTAATGTGCAGTTCTCTATTCAAACTGTATATTCTAGTTCTGTGTTATTGCACATTCTATCCTTTGGCCTCAAACAGACTTCCCCTTTTCATTGCTTCCTCCCAACCTAAATAACTTCAATTCTTGAGGACATACATCGTGCATTACTTGCTTCAAATTGAATGTGACTTTGTCAACCTGGCAAAAATCTCCTGCCCTCGCATCTGTATCCTCACGGCTCACTATGCTGCTTTCCCTCAAAACACTTACCATCTTGAGTTGCAGAACCTACGTCCGTGACTGGAGGCTGTGAGTGCTTTAGAGCTGGGACTGAGACTTTCTATCCCCAGTACATCAATTATAGTATCTAGTACAGAGTAGTTAAGTGATAGTTTTGCTATGATAATAATTACAGGGTAAAAATCACTGTATACCGTATCATATATGCTGTGTATTTAACACTTAGAAAGGGTGGGTACGTAAATATGTACATGATGTCTGGTATAGGATATGTATATGAAAAGAATGTAGGTGTGGGGTATGGGTATGCACAGGGGATTTGCACATTGCTTGTTTAGGTCAGCTAAAATCCTAGCTCTCAAATCACATGAGGATCTTTCTCAAAATATAAATTGTGGGGCTCTATTACATATAAATTTCTTTCTTTCCTTTTTTTTCTTTTCTTTTTTTTTTTTTTTTTTTTTGAGAGAGAGAGAGAGTGAGTGCGAGCAGTGGGGGAGGGGCAGAGGAAGAGTGAGAATCTTCAGCAGTCTCCACACCCAGCATGGACCCAGTGCAGGGCTTGATCTCATGACCCTGAGATCATGATCTGAGTTGATGTCAAGAGTTAGACACTTAACTGACTGAGCCACCCAGACACCCCAATATTTAAATTCATTTTATCTGCAGTGGTGTCCAGGAATTGGTATTTTTAAAGACCCTCGGATATAGTTAGAGTTGTCAACTGAGATTCAGCGGCACTCATGAAATCAGTAAGTATTTGTTGAGTGCCCACTGTATGCTAGCACTGTTGTAGACTTCAGAGACCCACTGGTGATCTAGACACAGTCACTGTCTTTCTGGTACCTGTATTTGAGGGGGATTAAAAGAGGCAAATAAATCAACGAACACCCAAAAGCTGGCATTAAGTATTGTCAAGAAAATGAAGTAGGGTAATAAAGTACATAGTGATTAAGTTGGTCAGGGAAGTTCCCTTTGAGGAGGTACTATTTGACCTGAAATATAAATGATGTAAAGGACACAGTCAAACGAGTGTTTGGAGATGAGACGTTGAAGTAGTGAGAACTGCAAGCACATGGTCCTGAGAGAAATGAGCGAGGCATGTTTCATGAGCAGAAGGAGGGCTGGTGTGCCTGGACCATGAAGAATGAAGACAGAGCGGAGTAAACGAAGTCAGAGGCAGAAGAAGGGAAGGCAGATCATGCGGAGTATGTAGGAAATGGTAAGAAGATAGATTTGGGAAAATTGAGAAACCATCTTGTATGGATTTAAATGTAGGAGAGTGAAATGATCCCACTAAGGATCTTAAAGCACCACTTTGGGTGTGGTCTGGAGAAGCCAATGTAGGGAGTCAAGAATGGTAACAGACTGGGGGCGAATACAGTAGTCTGGGGAAGGAGATGGCAGTGATGGGGAGGAAGCTGGTAGCAGGGGAGGTAGAGGGAAGTGAACAGATTGGATGTATTTTGGAGATAGATCTGGCAGGACTTGTTAATGGACTAGGCAGGATTCGAGGGAAAAGAGAAACTGAAGATAACATTGAGGTTTTTGAGCAACTAGGACAGTGATACAATTTCCTAGGATATGCATAAAGGAGGTTTTCAGGGAAATGTGTTTTTGTGTATTAGGGCTTTGTGCACTTACTGTTCATTTAATATGCCTGTGTAATGTATATGTGTCGAATATATATTTAAGACAGGTATATCGTGTTAGTTTCCTATGGCTACTACAACAAATTGTGGCAAACTTGTGGCTTGAATAAATGGAAATTTATTCTCTCAGCAGTTTTTGAGGGCAAGTGTGAAATCAGTTTCACTAGGTGGAAATCAGGGTCAGCAGGCTTATACTCCCTCTGGAGGCTCTGGGGAGAATCTGTTTCTGGTCTCCCTCCAGGTTCTAGTGGCTGCCGGCATTCCTTGGCTTGTGGCTGTACTGCTCCAATCTCAAGGCTAGCATCTTCAGATCTCTCTCTGCTGTGTCTTTATATCAGCTTCTCTCCTGTGTGTGCTGGTGTATCGAATCTCTGTCTGCCTCCTTCTTAGGATTTATATGGCTTCATGTAGGGCCCATGTGGATAACCAGAATAATCTCCCCATATCAAGATCCTTAATTAATTATATCTGCAAAGATATACTGAAGTCAAATAATAGCAATATTTACAAGTTTCAGGGGTTAGGTCCTATGTACATTGTAGTACATGCCATACAGAGAAGTATGCTATTTTGAGCTCAGTGGGGTGTGTGTGTGTGTGTGTGTGTGTGTGTGTGTGTGTGTGTGTTGTGTGCATGCACTCAAGTCACATGTATACATGGCTTTCTAGAGCTACATGTTAATGTGTGGGCTTCTTTGTATGCTGTGCATCTCTCTAATGTCCCTATATCAAGAAGTTCCACCAGTTCTACCAATCACCGTTCACAGCTGAGAAGGTATTCATAAACAATATAGGTCTTTCTTGTTTTCCCTGCAAATCCAGGTTAGCATTAGATCCTGATGCCTCCTCCTTTGGAAGGGTAAAAAGGGAGAGGTGCTCTGTCGTGGTATGCATTTATATATTCTTGATGCTTTGAAATAACTAAAAACCCTGAGGGATGTATAGCCCGCAATTTAGGAGATATTATGGTGGAAATGAGATTTACAAGCAGGTATCTCACACTCCTAATTTGACCCACAGGTGTGTCTGGATTGGCTGGAAGATTATTATTACTCCGTGATTAAAATACAACATTTGGTGGAATCTGCACTCCTTTATGGTTTAGGGTCCCATCACACACAGTTCTACTAAACCTGCCTGCTCCACTCCTTTATAACATACTTGGTCCTTGAAAACATTTGGTTTTTGTGATTCCTGGTATAAAATGATTATATACCTTTGACAGAATGTAGCCATCTACAACTGGTAAAGTACTTTGATATCTCTGACCTTATTTCAGCTTCATAACCCCCACTACTACCCTGTGATACAGATGAGATCCTATCATTCTTGTCTTAAAGATGCACTAATTGGAACTCAGTAATTTTAACAGCTTGCCCAATATCACTCAGCCACTAAGTGAAATTGTTGGGAATGGGACCTACACCTCTTGACTCCTAGAAGGATGTTCTTTTTTCACATTAGACTATCTTCCTTGTAATTTGCCTGGACTCTAGACAAAC
This sequence comes from Enhydra lutris kenyoni, assembly GCF_002288905.1. NCBI lineage: Eukaryota > Metazoa > Chordata > Mammalia > Carnivora > Mustelidae > Enhydra > Enhydra lutris. The sequence goes on along the minus strand of NW_019154093.1, from coordinate 26,765,649 downwards.
CAGTTGTCTGTCAATGAATAGCCATCAAAATCAGATCTGAGACAAAAGCAAGGGAAGAAGTCTACCTATTTCACCTGAAGGCACTCATATGTAGGAGTAGGTAATATGCAGGAAAGCAGAAAAGAGAGTTTGCAAATAATACAAAAATTCTATTCAACCCAAGGGAAAATCAGAGATTACTGAAGGCAGAGAGCAAAGAATAGGAAAAAAATGCAATCCAGGAAGCCAGGAGAGGTAAGCCTTGCTTTGCTTGTGCACCAACAAAGTCTCCTCTCAGAGTATCTGTCCTGTTTTGTTTTGTTTTTCATCTGTAAATAGGGGTGGTCATATAATACCCACTTCCTTGGGTTGCCATCATGAGAATCAAATAGAATCATAGAGGCAAAATGTTCTGAAAATAATACAATAAATAGTAACTGCATGGTCTGACGCCCAGAGGACCTACAGATAATTTTTTTCTCCATGGGGAATCAGTTTTTAATCTATAAAGCCACTGAAGTTCTTCTTGCCTCTCGTAGAAAATTGTGGGTTTCATGGAAGTCTCTAGAACTCTATGAGAGACCTCAGACTTCAAGGACACAGATAATTTGAAAATTACATAGTGAGTTTCCATGAAGACCATTGGGCCAGACATCTAATATATCCAAGTTGCTGATGATGAAGAGTTACAGATGTTTACTTTAGGCAGTTAGAATTTGGGAGGTTGAATCTGAAACTGAGTGAGGACCTTAGTCTATTTGGGCTCCTATAGTAAATGCCACAGAGTGTGTGTGGCGGGGGGGGTTGTTAAACAACAAACAATTATTTCTCATACTTCTGAAGGCTGGGAAGTTCAAGACTAAGGCACTGACAAATTTAGTATCTGGTGAGCACCGACTTCTTGATCCTCCGGTTTATCTTGCTGTGTTTTCACATATCCAAAGGGGCGAGGACGTCTCTGATCTCTTTTATATGGGTTTTAATCCTATTCATGAGAGCTCTGTGCCTTATGACCTAATCCCCTCCCAAAGGCCCCACCTCCAAATGCCAACACAATGGGGATGAGTCTTCAACATACAAATTTTAGGGGCACAAGCATTCAGTCTGTAGCAGTGACCATGGGCTTTGGGTTTGAACAGATTTCATTTCTTAGTCATGTTGAGCAAGCACCAGCTTTCCCCAGTATCTTCTGGGTAGTCTTGGTTTCAGCTGAAATGCTCTCCTCAGGTGACAAGTCACTAGCAACAACGGTTGTCTTCAAGTGTTATAGTTATCTTTCTCTCATGCTCTGGTTTCTAACTTGCCTCTGTCTTCAGAACACATCAGCAAAGAGTCCTGGGAAAATCAGAGGGGTGTGTTAGAATTTTCTGCATGTTGCATGGGTTTATGGGTAGTCCCACTGTCTAAATGAAACTTCTGAAGGAGATGTAAGAACATGGGTAGCTGTGGTATCCTCTGCTCCTGCTTTTTTGACTACTTCTGAAGTAAAGCCCTCTTGCTTTCAGTTGGGATCTATTTTTCTTTACACTTTTAGGGTTTACTGACTATAACCCCCAAAGCACAAAACCTATCTGAAATGGAAAGGCAGCAAATCTCCACTTATCCAGAATCCAACCAGACAGAAACGGAACTAGAAAGAGTTTTACTCTCAGATGTGTTCTATAATGACTGTTGATTGATGGCAAGAAACAAATGAGACCATATCTTTTAAGTCCCTGTAATCTTGTATGGCAAGAAGCAGCTTCTAACATATCTTAAGCTGGGGTCTCCTTTTAACATGGAGAAGCTTTGCGATGCGTGGTAATATCTGTACTTTGGTATCTATTCGATGAGAAAGCATATGATGACTACAGGCTACAATGAATAGCACAGTGCCATTTTTTTTTAAAGATTTTTTATTTATTTATTTGACAGAGAGAGATCACAAGCAGGCAGAGAGGCAGGCAGAGAGAGAGGAGGAAGCAGGCTCCCTGCTGAGCAGAGAGCCCGACGCGGGGCTCGATCCCAGGACCCCGAGATCATGACCTGAGCCGAAGGCAGCGGCCCAACCCACTGAGCCACCCAGGCGCCCCCCACAGTGCCATTTTTAAATGAACCCACATGTTAAGTAGATACAAATATTACATGAAGAAATATGCATACATTAACATCTATAAAGCAAAACACATAGATTTTAAAAATATTAATTTGTGTGTTGCCCAGACATTATTTTTTCAATTTACACAATATTAGGTGGATATACAGATTCTTGAGATCCTTGTAAAAATTTCACAACTCTTCTGGGATATGTGCCCACTGGATGAGAAATACTGCATTCTTACATTAGTTTTGCTTTTTGAAAAGTGAACATCAATACATAATATATGTGTGATGATTAGGTAAGCATATACTTCAGTTTATTCTTCAACTATTCCAGATAAATAAAAATGACAAATGATGGTTTAAGAACTTAGATGTATCTTTTCTTGCTTATCAGCCAACAATTCTACAGTATATAAGTGAACAAGACTTATGGACCTGGAAGGGGTTTTAAAGATGAGAAGCCTTATATTTGTGGAAGAATTCAGAAAGACCTAGGTGCATGGATGCTTGCCTCCCATTGTTTCCAAGTTGTGTGTCTTTGAGGAAGTTAAGCTTTCTAAGTTTCAGTTTCCCAATTTGAAATTTGAGCATGAAAATACCTCGTTCACAGCATTGTTGTGAAGTTCTGCAGATGATAGGCGTTTGATGAATGGTAGGTACATTCCAATCCAACCCCTGTTTTACAGGTAAGAAAATTAAGAGTCCAAAAGACTAGTTTTCCAGGACACACACACACACACAAAAACCCAGTTTGTGGCAATGCAAAGCAAAGACATCCTGACTCATGCATCTGTGTTCTACCACAATTCTAAAATTTACAACTCTCTGCTTCCTGTCTTCAAAATGTGCATGCCAATTTTCTAGGCTGGAATTGGCAATGTCTGATGAGAAGGTTTGTTTTTAAAAGAGATGGGGGAAAAAAGAGAGATGGGGGGAAATCTTGCAGTACCTTTTATCTAGAGCCTCAGAATGGTTTCCAGTTCATTGCTACTTTGACCCAGGAACTCAAATGGTAGGTTTCTGCTGCTCTTGCCTCCTCTGATTCTATTCACACTTGGAAAGCCCTGTGGTTCACAGCTAATTAAAGAGGGATAGGAGAAAATTATACCTCTGTTGATGCTATTGTTTTAATCTATCTCAGAAGCTTCTTAACAAGCAAGGCCACAAGCAGTGGACTGAGAGGGAGTTCTCTCTTGCAGAGAGGGCACAGGAGACTCTAGAATGATTTCCACGAACCCACTATCATTTCATTAAATGACTTTTATACTTTCTATTGTCCAGATTCTCTCCCTCTCTCTCTCTCTCTCTCTCTCTCACACACACACACACACACACACACACTTCCAGATAATAACACAGGATCTGCTGAGTCTTAGGAAAGAAAGGAGACCCAGAAGACAATAAAATATTATTTATCTTGTGCATTTGTTATATGTCTTACACCATATTTTCTTTTCCATTTAAATCATTTAACTATCACAACAAACATGTGTCCCCATTTTCTATAACACCGAAACTTTGAGAAATTAAGGTCATACAACCAGTAAGTGTCAGGGCTGAAAAACCTTATCTTTATTATCATCATTATAATCAGTCATTATAATTATTATTCACCATATTCATTAAAATGGCTAACATTTATTGAACACTTATGATGGATTGAATCTTCTTTTAAGTACTTTGAATATATTACTTTATATACTTTATATGTATTTAAACAGTTTATTCCTCAAAAAAATGCTGTCAAGTAGGTATTATTATTATGATGTCCAAATTTCTTTAAGATAATTCAGCAGATAACCTAGTTAGTTTAATCCAGAAGCTGTACTCTTGACCACCCTGCTCTGCCTTAATCCAAATCAGGTTTTTTCCAATTCTACACCTTACCTCATTAGGGCTTTAGGACCGGGAGACCTTTCAGGAACCTCATGGGAATGAGAGGAGTACATCTGCATGAGGATAGGATCCCATTCAAGTAAACCTAGGTTTCAGTCCTCCCAGCTATTACGACAATACTAATCACAGCCTTAATATTAGACAATATAGCGGACAATACTACATACAATGCCACATGTACAGAATGAAATAGGCGAGCATTTGTAGGTCATCTGGTTCCCTTGTTGCTTAACAAAGCATGGCATATCTTTTTTTATTTTTATTTTTATTATTTTATTATGTTCAGTTAGACAACATACAGTACGTCATTAGTTTTTGATGTAGTGTTCAACGGTTCATTAGTTGCCTATAACTCCCAGTGCTCCTCACAACACGCACCTATCTTAATGTGATTTAGCAGTGTGACCAAGTAACTACCAGTAAGGAAAGGCTTAAGGTGGTTCAAACTTACAAATTGCTAATTAACAGGAAATGGGAGAGGCAATGCAATCAGCACCCAGGACAGCTCCAGTAGCATCTTTTCTCCCAAATAATGCTTATGTGCAATTCACTGCCCTTTGCCCTGCAGTAGGTCCTTGCCTAAAGTTAAAACTTTAAAGGCTCTTGATGTTCTTGCTCTAGACATACAACAGTGGTTCTTAATCTTCTTGGTGTATATACTTATTTTAAAAGTAGATTAAAGGAACACACAAGCGTCCCAGAAAAACTAGAGATGTGTACATGCCCATAAAGTTTAGATGATTAAAAGACCTCCTTGCCATTCCAGTGACAGCCTCTATTGAATTAAATATTGCTATGTAACAAATTATCCCAAAATATAGTGGGGGCCTAAAAAACGGCAGTGTATTATTTCTCATGGTTTTATGGGTTGGCTGGGCAGTTCCTCTGTTGGTTTCCCTGGGCTCATTCATGCAGCAGCTGGAGGGTTGACTGAGCTGAAAGATTTTTGCTCACAGGTCTAATAGTTGGTGCTGGATGTGAGATGAAGTGCCTCATTTCTCCTCCGTGTGGTTTCTTGTCCTCCAGTAAGTCACACCAGCTTGCTTACATGGTGGTGATAGGGCAACATTCCCCCTTTGGGGACCCAGTCTCCAGAACTCACGAAAAGTCAGTTCTCCCACATGCTAAAGATCAAAATAAGTTTAAAGTCTACCCAGATACAAGAGATCAGAATCCTGACTCCAGCTTAATGAAACAGCTATAAAAAACCTGCAACCAAATTTAATGTTTTGCTGTCTCCTTAAAATAATTCATTAAAATAGACCACAGAGAGAAAATTTTAAGCTGCCCGAGGACAAGACTGTTCCTTTCTCCTTTGTCCTTTGTGCTTCACCAGTTCATAGAATGCTGCTGGGAATGGTTTGTAGGTTCTCAGTGATGTTGTTGGATGGAGAGTTGAGTGCATTTCCAAACTGAATGCTATGTTCTTTTCTCTATGAGTATCTCCAGCTTTTATTACCTGAGCCTACTGGCTGAGAATAATGACTAAAAATAATAATCAACAACATTTTTATCAAAAGCTTATTACATCCCCCAAACTAAGAAATTTGCTTATTTATTTCATATATTCTCCCCTCCTATGAGGTAGGTTCTGTCATCTTGCTTTTACGTGTGAGGAGCCAAGGGGTTAGAGAATAGAATTAGATTGCCCAAGGTGATATACTTATTAGGAGCCAGAGCAAAATTTGAACTCAGGACTGCCTGACTTTTAGTGCCATATTCTCTCTCTCTCTCTCTCTCTCTCTTTTTAAGATTGTATTTTTTTTTCTGACAGAGAGAGACATAGCGAGAGAGGGAACACAAGCAGGAGGAGTGGGAGATGGAGAAGCAGGTTTCCCACTGAGCGGGGAGCCCAATGGGGGGCTCAGATCCCTGGACCCTGGGATCATGACCTGAGCCAAAAGCAGATGCTTAATGACTGAGACACCCAGGCACTCCCTAAGGCCATATTCTTGATGACTGAATTATTTAAATCATCCAATCCTGTTGCACTTCTTCATTCTTTTCTGGAAGAAAAGTCTACAAGTTCATGTGAAAGGAAACTTATATGAGATAAACCTCTCCAACCCCTAATGAACAAAATAGAAAGAAACTCAAGACTCATGATCTGACTCCAAACTATCTTTTTAGCCTTGTTTCCTACTCAGCCTGAACTATGGATTTCATAATAGTACCACATTCCCACTCTTCCTATGACATGCCTCCAATATCACTTTTTTTTTTTTTGCTTTGTTGAAAATACTCCCTCCATTCTCCACACACTGAAATTCTTCTTAGTCTCTATGACTAGCTTAAGTGACTTTTCTTCGGTAACATAATTTTTTTATCCTTCTCATTGTCATTAACCACTTAACTGACAATGTTTCTCCAACAAATAATGTCTACCTTTATTTACCCTGATTTGATCTCAGTTCACTGCTAACATGACTATCTTCTACTAGACACTGAACTTCCTGCCTTCATCTCTTCTCCTTTTGTCTCTTTTCTTTCCCAATAGATTTCACATTTCTGTTCTGTTGCAGACATTCTGTTATAGCCCAGAACTAGAAAAATAAGTAAGTCATCAAATCTATTCTCAGGAAACTCACAATGTTCAGCACAGAGAAGCCATTGAGTATGCATTAAATGAATAAATAAAGGAGCTTGTCGAGGGGGTGGGGAGTTGGGGTATGAATGATTATAGTATCAATTTTATCCTAGAAATATGGGCAGTGCTTTACACTATAAATACTCAGCAAATACTGATTCATTTATTTACTTTCTATAATAAGATAGGCCTAGGTTCAAATCCTAATTTTATTTTCTTGGTAAGTTTGAGCAAATCACTTTAACTTTCTGAGAATAAGTTATTAAATCTGTGAAACATTCAGTAATAATGACCTCATAGGGTTTCTGTGAAAATTAAATATGTAGCAAATGCCTATTGTATGAGCTCAACATATTTTAGCATTCTAAACTTCTCCGAAACTTAGCTCCCGAAAGAATATGTAGCAGTTCAAGATACATGGCTAAATAGATAGACGGATGGATGGAGGGAAGGATAACAAAATGAACGAGGCAAGACCTGAGGGGGGTTAAACTTCAGGGTATGATGACACAGGCAGACTCCGCAAGGTAAGAAAGCATCAACTCCCTTCTTAGGGGCGCTGAGCCACCCTACAAACACCCTTGTCTGCTCCCCCTAGCCCCTCCCCAAAGGCCATGCCACTGCTTCTTCCCTTCACAGGGGGCCCAAACAGCTTGTTTTTCTCCTCTTTGTGTGTTGGGGATATGTGATTTTGCTGTCAGCATGGTGTTTCTAATGAAAGGCAAATGGTGTCCAATGTGACTTGGGAAAAAAATGTACAAACAACAACAAAATTATATGTTCTTTTTTCCTGTAGTGTTCGCAGGGAGAATATGTGACTTGTTTGCTGTCAATACGGCTTCTAATGACATGGTGTACAGAAGCAGTGCCAAAAGTGTGCGGCATTCATTATACACATGTATTAAGTGTAATGCGATATGAGTTTGGCGGCAGAGCAGATGAGAGCCACCCTGGGGCTAATTTGGAGTTACAGCACCTCTTCCCCTGGGATGGTGAAGGGGGAAAGGGGAAGTGGGCAGCAACATGGGCATGGAGCAGGGCTTCTAGAATTTTCAGGACTGCTTCTGGGCTAGGTTGAGAGAAATGTTAGGCTCAAAGAGTCTTTAAAGATAAGTCTTCTTTCAGCAATAACAACAAAATATCATTTCATGATTAATTCTTGACCCCCTAATAAAAGCCAGGCTCAAACCATGTCCTGGGAATAAGATGCTTCACCAGCCTTCAGGAAGTTCACAGGCTCGTAGGACAGAGAAACAAGTACACAGAATGATGATACACCATGGTAAATGCAGTAATACCTACAGGCTAAAGTTGATTTCAAACTACAGAGGAGGATTCCTAAGCCAGCCTGATGTCACTCCTTCTGAGGTGCTTTCCTTGACCCCCTCATAAATGACTAGGTCATCTGTGATATATTCTCATGATATCCTGGGCTTTTCCTTCATGGCATTTATCATGGTCTGAAGTCAGTGGTGTGTGTGTTAACTTCATCAGTGTCTGTCTGGCTTCTAGACCCCAAACCCTGTGAAGGTGGGACCCTCATTTGTTTTATTTACCTTATATCTCCAGCACATTGTACGATTCCTAGAGCATAGTTCATGCTCCAGTAATATTTGTTGTTGAATGAGTAGATACTGTCTTTTATGAGCTTAATCTTGAAGGACATGGAAGAAAAAAAGCCAGGTAAGGAGGACGAAGGAAAATGTGGGACCAAGGAAGGGACCTACGGCATATATAAAGGGATATACACTTACAGAAGTAAGAAAGTGAAGAACAAAATTGGAGGAAAATCAATAAAAGTGAACTATTGAGATTCTTAATGCTATCATTTATATTTTTTTCTAGTAAGGCAAAGACTTGTGCAAAAAGCCAAACCTCATTGGTAGTGTTTGTGAGGCAATATTGGGAGGCAGATATGAAACTGAACAAACATTTTGATGATGAGTAGGGCAGTAAAGGCACTAATGTGGCTATTGAATGAAACCATGTCAATGGAGAGTTTAGCTAAAGAATGTTTAAGAAATTCTTCTCTTAATGGTGACATGATAATAGAAAGGGCCATGTCTGTTGCCTAGTTGATGAAGCTTATTGAAGGAAATGGCTCCAGTGGAACAAAATCATTCTGAATGGAAATGTCTCATTAAACATACATTCATACCCATTGAAAAGTAAAAGGAGTAATATTAACAACGACTAATGCTTTTTGAGAAATCATTATATACGGGGAACTTACAGTGATCATCAGCATCCATGTGCTAACATTCAATATTCATGACAAAACCATAAGGCAGGCACTATAAAAATCCCACCTAGAGATACGGTGGCTAGGAGACCTGGGGAAGTTAAGTTACTTGCTCAAGGTCATGCAGCTAAACAGAGGCATAGCCAGGATGCGAACTGAGGTCCTTTAATTCCTGAATCCATTCTTTTAATTACCAGAATTCAGGACAGCCGTGATAGGCTGAATTCCTCACTGTCTAAACTGCAGTTTAAGCCCAACTGCCTCCCTCATCCCATAAACTCAGCACTAAGTAAAGAACATGTCTTGCCCATCTATTGGCCTTTTGAGAAAAGAACTTGGGTTCTAGTGCTAGTTCTTTATGAACTCGTGACATGCTATTGTATCAACCCTCATGAATTTGCAGATTTGAAGAAGTTTTAGGAAGTGACTCTTGAAAATATTCAGCATGACAGGAGGGCGGGGAATTCAGTTGGACTGAGTTAATGTCAGGGGTGGGTGAGTCGATCATAGGAAGTCTGACGTGTCACAAGGAGGAAGCTGAACCCCACTGATACTTTGGAAAAAGCAAGACATTGAAAACTTCAAAGGTTAAGGGTTCTCAACAGAACTTTATTAGAACTATATATGTGTGTGTATACAAACATACACATACATATGTATCTATTATAGACATATATAATATGTATATGCACACACATTATATATGCATACATATACTATATATACACACACGTACATATTACCATAATTTTAAAATGTAAATATATGTATATACATATTTACCTTGAATTATACTAGCTAACTTTTACTGAACTCTTTTTTTTTTTAAAGAATTCATCTATTTATTTGACAGAGAGAGACATCATAAGTAGGGGGAGAGGCAGACAGAGAGAGAGAGGGAGAAGCAGGATCCCCGCCAAGCAGAGAGCCCGATGCGGGGCTCGATCCCAGGACCCCAAGACCATGACCTGAGCTGAAGGCAAAGGCTCAACCCACTAAGCCACCGAGGCGCCCCTTTTACTGAACCCTTATGTACCTTCTATGCTACGCCTTCACAAGCATTATGTCATTTAATCTTCATACCAACTTGAGAAAGTAAGTGTTATTACATCCTTTTTTCCAAGGAGATAAGCAAGGCTTAGAGAAGTCCAGCCACTTGCCAAAGCCACCATGTTAGTTATTGCGGAGCTAATATTTCCCCAGTTTGCCCCCTCCTCCAGGACTGTTTCATTCATATCCATGGGATTCTGTTTCTGTGATCTGCTGCTATGTGTTTGCAAGGAGCTCTGAAAACAGCCAGTTCCCCTGTGAGTTCTGGAAGGTCAAGCCTGGAGTCCATTCAGCTGTGTCTTCATGGCTTAGCCTTTGCTCATGTCAGTATCTGTGAATGTTTGTAGAATTAATGAAGGAATGATTTGCCTCAGTTTACCTGGATATTAAGTGAAGGGGCTAGGCTAGAACCAGAGCATGAAGGGTCTCTGTTCAGCTTCCAAAAATCTCTCCCTTCTCTGAAATCTAACACTTGCTGCCTTTTCCTCTTTCTAAGTAAATCATCTGATACTTACCTGTGCCATCTTTTACACTATTGTATTTCTTTTTTTTTTTTAAGATTTTATTTATTTATTTGAGAGAGAGGCAATGAGAGAGAGCATGAGTGAGGAGAAGGTCAGAGGGAGAAGCAGACTCCCTGTGGAGCTGGGAGCCTGATGTGGGACTCGATCCCGGGACTCTGGGATCATGACCTGAGCCGAAAGCAGTCATCTAATCAACTGAGCCACCCAGGCGTCCCTACACTATTGTATTTCTTAATGTTTAACTCTTGTGTGGATTTCGCTTTTTGTGAGTTTCCTTCTTCCTCTTCATGGGCCGTGAGTTTCTCAGATAAAGGAAATTCACGTTGATGGGCTTGTATAGCATGCCCAGCACCCTATCAAGGCCATCACTGGCATGAGCTTATTTGTTCATCATGACAATTCTCAGAAACAGTTATTATCATCTGCCTTTTACAGGAGAGCCAAGCTGGGCTCAGAGAGGAACATAATTTGAGTGATAACACACAGCAAGAATGCAGCAGAGATGGGATCCAAACCCAGGTCTTTCTGACTCCCAAGTCCAAGGCATGGGCTCTGACTTTCCCACCTTAGCCTTAATTGCCACATGGCCCAGGCTTCCTCTGCCAGAGACATCACCCCCCGCCTTCTCCCACATGCTCCCCCCATAGCAGGACCCTATGGCAGCAAGCCCGGCAGCCAGCATGGAGGGCTGCAGCAAAGACACGCTTTGGCATCTTAGAATGCGGCCCAAGGTATGCCAGCGAGAGGAAGAACAGTTGGTGAACAGTTGGCGAATGGATATTTTTATGCAAGGGTTGCCTGGAGCGAGGGGGGAAAAGAGTGGGGGGAAAAAAACCTGTTTATAAAGAAGCCACAATTAATAAGGTCTTTGTTAGCGTTTTGGATTTAGATTTTCAAGTCCATTGCTTTGGGTTTGAAAAGGAACAGAAAGGTCCCTGAGGAGCCAAACCCCCCAGCTTCCAAAGCGTGAAGGCGCTTAGGAAACCAATCCAAGCCTGAGTGTGCGGAGGATTTTAATTATTCAGCAAGGAGCGCAAAGATGCTCTGGATTCCTTTGGACAGCTTCTTGTCTGGATGGTTTACACTGTGGCATGCTCAAGTGTGCGGGCTTACGAGCTATAGGATGACAAAGGAAAAAAAAAAGGAAAGAAAGAGAGCACCATATCTAGGATTTCTGAGAGAACTGTAGCTGCCTTAATCCCCTGCCTACCATTTTATATCCCTTTCTGGGCTTCACTGTTCTCATCTGTAGAATGGGAATAATAGTATCCATCCAAGTGAGTTATTGTGGGATGTGGAAAATGCCTTCTAAAACTTAAAGCCATTTGAAATAAATATATATATATATATATATATATATATATATATATATATTTTTTTTTACAAAGGCCTCCACCTCTCGTTTCTCTCTTTACATGTAAATTTAGTCTAGAAACATTTATAATACTATAATAATAACCTACCATTTATTGGGTGCTTAGCATATGCAAGATCCGTATTTTGCTGTATTTGACCTTTACAGTGCCCATATGAGGTAGGTCCCAGTTTTCAATGAAATGAGAGATCAAATAGGTTAAGTAATGTAACAAAAGTCAGGAAGAAGCAGCCCCAGTATGCAAAGACCACTCTAATGTGGACAGGTTGGCCTAGATTATGAGCCCTAACCACTCTGCTGTGTGCCAGGAGCCCCACAGCCATCCAAAGAGCTGGCAAAGTGGTAGTTATGCTATTATAAATTGAATTGTTTCTCTCCCCTCTTCCCCAAATGATATGTTGAAGTCGTAACCCTCAGTAATTCAGAATGTGGCTTTATTTGGAGAGAGTGTCTTTACGTTATAGGGTAATTAAATTAAGATGAGGTCATTAAGGAGGGTTCTAATTCAATATGACCCACGCATGTCCTTTTAGAAGAGAATATTTGGATACACAGAGACAGATACACAAAGAGGGGAGAGACACAGGGAGAAAATAATCATCTGCCAGGCAAGGAGAGAGACCTGCAACAGACCCCTTCCCTCACAGCACTCAGAAGGAACCAACACTGCCAACACCCTAATTTTAGACTTCTAGATTCAAGAACTGTGAGACAATAAATATCTCTTCTTTAAGCCACCAATTTGGTGATACTTTGTTATGATAGACCCAGCAAATTAATGCCTATTGTGAATCTCCTTTTCTGGACGGGGCACCAGAAGAGGAAGAGACTAAGGTGATTTGCTCAAGCTGGTAAGTGAGATTGGTGAGATTTGCCTCCCATTCACCCTGCACATGGATTGCTAGAAAAACAAAGCTTTTTGGGGCTGGAATTTTGATCATTGCTTTGTTCACTGTTGTGTCCTCAGCATTTATATCAGTGTCCAACATATTATGAACCATTACGTGTTGAATGAATGAATGAATGAATGAATGCTCTTTCTGCCAATTTATCCAGAGCTTGACAACTAGGTTAAGATGATTAAAAATTTAAAAAAAAAAAAAATCACATCACACTGGAGTGAGAATTCCAGCTCACAATAATTGTTACAAAAAAGTATTTTTTTACTTTGTATTCAAATACACCTTACACAGTCAGACACAATTATGAACAAGTTTTCAAACAAACTCCCCAGAAGTCTTACTTCATAGACTGTGAGGTATAAAACCCCAAAGTTCTAATTCTTACTTATATTTGGAAACATTGATTTGCCTACCTTCTTTCCTCTGGTTTCTGCCTGTTTATGGTTGCCATTATATGTTTTCCTTTCTGTCCCATCAACCGCTCCCTGGCTTTCTTTTACTGGATCTTCTTTATTTTTTCAAATTCCAAACTCTGGCATGCTCCAGATTCTGCTTTTCTCTGTCTAGATTCATTCTCTTGGTGGCTCCATCCTCTTGTGTGGCTTTAAATACTATCTATGTACTGACAACACTCAATGTGTATCAACTGTCCAAACTTCTACACTGGGCTCCAGACTTGTATATCCAGCAACCTACTCAGCATTCCCTCTTGGTTGTGTAATATATGTCTCAAGGTCAATATGTTCAAAACCAAACTCCTGATTTCTACCCTCATCTCAAGTGAAATACTGTTCCACCTAAGGTCTTTTCTGTCTTCATAAATAGCCACTTTATCCCTCCCATGGCTTAGCCTGAAAACCTTGAGTTTTGCTGGACCCCTCCTCTTCTCTCATACCCAATATCTAGATATTCGGCTAATCTCATTGGCATTACTTACACAAAGTATTTGGGATCTGGCCATGGTCACTTATTATCTATTGCTACCGCTATCTTCTTTGCCTGGATTCCTGTAACAGCTTCTTAACTGGTCTCTCTATGTCTACCTGTGTCACCATACAATCTCTTCTCTACACATTTTCCTGGGAAATCCTATTAAAATGCAACTCAAGTCATTTAGTCCTCTGCCTCAAATCTCCCAACAATAATACTATAGGATTTAACTCCCCACTAACTCCTGGGCTTCATTTCCTCCCTCATGGGTCCCATTTAGTTTTATTAACATTGACTGTGATCAAGTTTGCAAAGAAACAAGTGTCTGGTGGACCCACAGTTTTTCTGGGGGAGTAATCTGAATATAATCCTTTAAATAACCAAGCTCTTCTCCACTTTCACTGTGCTCATACTTTCCAAACTCTTCTCAGGCCCACCCCCGAGACATGGTTAACTAGATGACATGTTGCTCCACTCCTTATTAAAATAGTCATGTCATTTGCATATGATTTTCTCATTATTATATCCTTAGCAGAAGGAGTAGTGAAGCTAGAGTGGTACAAGTGCCTCTTATCTATTTTGGTCAAAATTCCTCTAAATGAGGAGCACCTCATTCTTATGTAGCAAGAAAGTAAATAAGCTGCAATCTTCTTATCCTGTCTGTTTTCCTGAAATTCTTGGTGTGCTGGGTTTATCCTCTCAACTAAGTCCCCTCTTGATCCTTCTCTACTCTCCTCACCTGCCACGGGGAGACTGACCTATGTGAAGTGCCTCAGGGGGCTCTGGTGCCCTCAGGCTTCTGCATGAAGTGGGAAGAGAGTGAGGTCAAGGTGGGTTTTTTTGTTTTGTTTTGTTTTTTGTTTTTTCTGATTCTGTCCCTGAAAGGTCATCTTGGACTGTGTCCCAGATATCTTAATCCTTTCAAGGGGGCTGTGCTACAGAATCCCTTCTCTAAATTGAAGAGTTCTGAAATGGCTCTCTCCCACCTCTTCCTTTACCACTGAGGGGTGTTAATCTCCTAATTGCCAGTTCTGGGTAACTGCCCCATCTATTAGGGTTCCCTTCCCTTCCCTACACCTTTGTAATGAGTCCCTCCTTCAGCTCTTCTCACTTGAGTGTGTCACCTCACTTGAGTGTGTCACCTCACTTGAGTGTGTCACCAGTTTCTTCCTGAGACCCTGACAGATATACCTCCTGATCTCTAAGTGTCCCCCCGGCTTACTACCCTTTATCTGTAGCAGTTAGGCCTTCTATATTACCTTCCTTTGACACAACAGATTATTTTTCTGATCAGTACTACTCAGCTGAGTAGTAAGAAGTTTGTCTTGCCCTTGGAGGGTGCAGTTCTGAAGTCAAACTGACCTATCTTGCAATCTTGAATTAGACCATGGCCAAGTGCCTTTGCTCCCTGGCATTTCATTTTCCACCAGATCTTGTCCATTTTTGAATGGGATTTATATGACTGGTATAGACTGATGTATCAGAGACATATTGCAAACAGTAATTCATATTCCTTCCCCTTCACCTTGGTGCATTTGTTTTTTTAGCTTTTTTATTTTTTTTTTCCTGTTTCATTTTGATTAATGCAATACCTTAACTTCAGTGGAGCTTGTGGAGTAGCACAGCATGTAATTTGCAGTCGGATAATTTCCTCATCAGTGGGAGTTTCTCTGGTGCTAATTTGGGCTGTATCCTCTATTTCAATCCTTTGTCTCATTTATAAAGAGCATACTGTATTGTTCCAACTTCCACACTTTTCTTCGGGAGGCTGTGCATCGTGACTGAAAGTGAGACTAGAAAATCCATTCCACCCCCAGAGTCATCAGCTTCAGGGCACGTATACAAAAGGGCACCATTGTTTAGAAAAAATCTAAAGGTTCCAGTTTCTGAATAGAGGGCTCTTTCTCTGCTTTTGGGTATAGCCTTTGATTTACATTTGGTGGAGACACCATGGAAAGAACTGGACTAAGTTACCTCAACTGGGATCTTTGATTCACCTCATCTACCTGACCTTCTGGGGCTAGGGTCCAGTTCATGACAAGCGATATCCACTGGGCCTGTTTGGAGAGAGAGAGCTGAAGAAATGCAAGAGAGATTCAGTCAGGAGGGAGGAAACTACCTCAAGCTTCAAGATACATAGCACATAAGAAAGGCTAAAAGCTGGAACACTGAATACCAGAGTTCAAGATGGAGACGAATTAGAACAAGTTGTATATCCTAAGGTAGAAAGCATAAATAATTCTTTTCAAACATAATGAAGGTAATGGCAAAATAATGTATGGATATAAGCTGAGGTCTATCCAGGAACAAATTTTATGAATACAGTCCCCATGCCTCTCTATGGGAAGCCTTCACACAATCCCACAAAGTTAAAGACCAAAGCCAAAAGTGGGACCTTTGCCTCTCTGAGCCCTGGGACTCATTTCAGCTAATAAGGGATAACCCTCTCTGCCTTGCTTATCACCCAGGACTGTTATAAAGACAGAATGAGATAATAGGTAAAAAAGCATTTGATAAACCTCAAAGCACTACACAAAAGCAATGATCCTGCAGACATTTCACCATGGAGAGCTGAACTTTTCTCGAAGAGGTCACATGCTTGGTCAGCTGGAGTCAGACCAATCCTGAACTCCATCTCTATGAGGGATGTATGAATCCAGAGAGAACCTATACTCAAAGGTATGTAAGAAAAAAAGTCAACCAAAGTAAACTGCAGGAAGGTTGGTAGGTATCTGGGCTTTCAGAATGAAGGAAAGCTGGTCTTCAAATACAGACCCTCCTTGCTCCAAGTAGACTCTCTACTTAGGGTTCAGCCTCACTGGGCTTCTATCACAGCCCAATGTTCTGCTTGAGGCTGAAACACAGTCACTGAAACTCCTAGGTGTGCCACTTCCCAGTATCATCACCCAAAAGGAAGGGGCCCTCTTCCCTTAGTTCCATTTCAAAAAATCCTGACAGAATTTGTGCAGGCTTGAGTCACATGCCCATTCTGTGACCCAGGCAGGGAGTACTATGGTTGGATTGGTACCTCTGCACACTTTGGATCAAGAAAGAAGCTGTTCCTCAACTATTCCTGGAAGCCAGGGTGAGGGAGGGCTGCTGAGAGAACAGAGAACAAGGCGCTCCTTCTAGTGAGATACTACGCTCTGTACACCAGGTATTGAAGATGAAGATATCTGGGCTATTTAGGATGGGCCCCTGTCCCCCCTGGAAGGTTGTTAGGAAGAGTAGTTATAGTGAGTTAGTCAGGGTCCTGGCAGGGAATGTAGTATAGTCAGAAGAGGTATCTGAGGAGGCTTTAGAGAAGGGAGTTTTTACAGGTGTGAGAAGAGTTCAGAAAAAACAAAAAGAGATGGCAAAATATCCAAACCAGTGGGAAAGCATTGCTGTTCCTTGGCCTGAAAGGGCAAGGGTCATGGAATGGCTATCTGATGGCCCCGAGACCAGTAATTGCAGAGGAGGACCCACAGCCAGGGGCTGTGGCCTTCAGTGTAGGGACCCAGCGTCAGCAACTGGCAGACCTCTCCTTCCATCTGCTGTTTCATGCTGTGCCTCTCATGGGCCAGTCCCAACTAGATGCCCAAGTTAAGGTGCCCAGCTGGATGCAGTCCTTAACAGTGAGATTCCTATGGCACAGAGCAAGGTGGAAGGGGATGGAGACATGATCCAGGGGGGCAAAGGGAGGATATCCAGCACAACATTCCCTTTGACTGAAAGGTGGGGCCTAGTTAGAGTCCGCTTTGTAAAATGGAATGGTTTAAAAGCATGACAAAATTTTAGGTCTCACTCAGACCAAAAGTCACAACCTTGTCTATATCTAGCTTCTAGATGGGCTCTGCATGGCAGACACAGCTTTCAAACCAAAAGCCAAAACCAAGCCAACAATAGGCAAAACCCCTCAATTCTTAACAATAACATCCTTAAGTTCTGGTTCCCCACAGTCATCATCATTTGCTGTCATCTAATACCTGCCACTGTATACATGAATGTATACAGTGCATACCTACACATGTGTACACACATACATGCATACATTTAATCTGAGGACCCGTGATTAGAAAAGTCAAACTTCATCATGTTTCAGATAAAGAAACTGGGCCTAGAAAGAGCAACTTATTTGCCCGTGGCTGCACAGCCTTGCTAGAATTTCTGTCTGTCTGTCTGCTGGGAATTAGAAATGTATAAATAGGAGGAATGGATTAAAAAAGTTGTTAGTCTGTGTAAGGTGGGAGCCACCTTCACACATGGAGGCAGTTCTTATTTGAAGCAAGGATTATGCAAGGATTCTATTCCTTCCCTTCAGGCCCAGGAGGTAGAATTAGAACAATGGGGAAAAGTGATTATCATCCCTGCAAGTCAGGGCTTGCAAGGGCTCTTCAAAATGAGCTGGGCTCCCTCTCAGCATCATGAGGTCCCATCTGTGCAGATGGCCCATTAACAGAAAGTGAACCAGCCCTTAGTGAGGATGTGTTGGACTCTTGTCTGTTGACCCCTCCTACTCTGTGAGCTGAGCTAGTGCTGAATTGAATTGGAATGAGAGGAATGTGTCTTCTTGGCTCTTTTTCCTAAATTATCTTTAATTTGATTCCAGTCTTTTTTGGTGGCCTGTAGGTGGGGAGGCTTTATTTCACCCTTAATTCGGAAATCCCTAGCCTTCCACCCATCAAGAATCTAGAAGCCAGGGTCCTCTCTTTGCCTTTACCCATTCCTCTTTAATCACCCTCTTCCCCACTCAGAGCAGTCTCTGCTCTGTCCCCATACAAGTTAGGCTCGTTTCTACCTCCACATACATCCACACCGTGTGGTGAGTTAGGATATTGGTTTGGTTGTAATAACAGAGATCAAACAGCAGTGACTTAATGAGAAGGAAGATGTGTTGCTCTCTCATAAAACTGGAGCTGCTGGGTTATCCAGATGGGCAGTTTGGCTGTGTTCAAGGTCACCAAGAACCAAGTTCCTCTGTCCCGTTGCTTCCACACCCCCATTGTCTGCACGAACAAAGATGACTCTTCTCCACCAAAACCCTATGCCTGTTCTCACAAAGGAGGGAGAAGACGTGCAGAACAAGCAAATAACAAGGAAGTAAGCCACGACAACATTTTTTGTCATGTCCCGTCATTCCTAACTTACTCATGTGGTTATGCCGAGTGGCAAAGAAGACTGGAAGTAGAATTTCTAGCTGGACATCTACATTGCCAGTTACACAGAGGAGGGGGTGCATTGGTACAAGGAAAAAGGACTAAATGGATTCTGGTAGCATATTTAGGATGTATTTTCTAAGCAGAATGGACTCCTTTTGCCCTCTATGAAACCAAAGTTGATCATCTTTCAAATAACAATTTAAAATCTATCTCTTCTTAAAGTTTTCCCAAGAGAACCATCCTTCAAGACTGTCTTTAGTATTCTAAGAAGACTTGGCTGATTGTCCTGCCTATACCTACAGAATATATCAAGAGCTCATTCGAAAGCAACCCCCCCACTGACGACCCACTTTGCTACTGTCGCCACTTTAGGAAAGGGATGGAACGATTCTATGAGTTAACATTTACTGGTCACCTACCAAGTGCTAGGTGCTGTGCTAACTGCAGACATTATGAGCATTACCTCATTTGATCATTGCAATTGACCTATGAATTAGGTACTGTTATTCAATTGCCAGATGAGGACTCTAATACTCTATGAAGTCAGTTTCCCAAAGCTCTCCAGCTAGGAAGTGCCAAATTCATCATTGAAACATAAAAACTCTGGCTTCAAGCTTTATCACAACTTTTCTGTCAAGAGCTTTATCATAGAGAAACTTCACAGACCTGAAACAAGTGGTAATTTAGTGTTGATACATTGGTCAGACTAATAATTTAAAACAGATACTCAAGGTAAAACAATTCTAACAAACTAATTCATTGTGCTAATTTCATTTTCCAGGTATTTTTCCAAGGGCATGTTTCCCTGTGAATCAAGGTCTTCCTTCTCTGTGATATGGTTTAAGAAAGTAATACTGAAGACTTTATTTCTCCCCTCTGTTTTCACCCTTCCTCGATTCTTTCCATGATTTTCTCTTGAGAAAAAGGAGCAGATTGAAAACTGTGTTTATACATGTAACTGTTAAAATAGATGCTCTGCCTATAAAAATGAACCGTGCCAGGGTCTACTAAATTAAGTGCTAATATGCCAGCTCCCCAATCTGTAAGGAAATTGCAATCATTCTCTTGATTGGAGTAGCATAATTCCAAGCCTCTCTATTTGCTAGTTCCTTAACCTACCAAAGCTGAGAACCTCAATTGCATTTAATTCAGTATTCTTGAGTACCACAAGGTGCCTGGTTATGAACTAGGAATGGCAGATCAAGAGTGAAAAAAATACAGCCCTTGCCCTCAGCGAGCTTAAAGTCTACTGGAGAAGGACAAAACAGGGAAAACAAGTAACTGTAGTATGAAGAGATTTGCCCAACAGATGACATGTGTATAGGTGTCATTGGTTTAAAAGAGAGAGGATTGACCTTTGGGCTGAAATGAGGAGGGGATGTAATATCTGAGCTCAGTTTTGAAATGTAAGAACAAGTCAGATTCAGGAGAGAACATTCCAGGGAAAGGGAACAGAATATGCAAAGATAAAAGGGGGCATGAAACATATCACATGATTTGGAAACCATTAGTGGGTCAATAAATTCACAGTATAAGTTGATTATGTCAATTTATGAACTATTTTTGGTGGGTGATGAATTAGAGGGAGGGGGCTTTAAGCAGAAAAATCAAGTGATCACATTTATGTTTTAGAAATACCCTGACATTGCCAGGGTGTGGGGGTGGCTTGTAGAAATCAGGGACACTTGTTAGAAAACATTCATGATGATCAAAGATGAGAAGTGATGAAACACAAGGTGTGTGATGTCTGGCAAGTGATGCCAGAGAGTGGATATGGGATAATAGTTGGCATTTATTGAGGATTTACTATGTGCCAGGCCCTGTGCTATGCTATTTGGTATAGTAACTTTTTCCATCTTCACACCTCTCCTAGGAGGTAGGTACTATTATTGTCCTCATTTTGCAGATGAGGGCCCTTAGGTATCAGACTCAGCTAGGAAATGTCAGAACCAAGACCTGAACCCAGTCTAGCCCCACAGCCTTTCCCCTTCAGCACTGAAGGGATGCTTTAACTTTATTTTCTTATTAAAATGTTAGCTTTCTGAAGTTTCTCTTTGAAGGGTGTAAGATAAGCTGTCTGGCAGTGGATCAGGAAGAGGATGAACAGAACCTTCCTGCACTTGACCAGCTTGATAACCTTGAAAGCATGAAAATCTATGTCCTCATCTGTAAAATGGAAAGGACTTTTCTGTGCAGGCAAGAGACTGTGAGCATACAGCGACTATCATAGTACCTGAAACATAGAGAGCAGTTCTCAAATGCTAGTTTATCTTTCCTTCCTTCCCCTTGGAGAATGCTGGCACTTTTGTTACTCCTATTAAAGTTCTTTAAAAAAAAGAGATGAAAATTCTTAGTGTGCTAAAGATAAATGAACTACAGCTACCTGTAACAACACAGATGAATCTTGGAGACTAATGTTGGGTGGAAAAAGCAATTCTCAGAAGGTCACGTACGTGTGATTCCATTTTTATAAAGCACAAAAACAACCAAGTCTAAAGAATGTATTGTTTAGGGATATGTGCATATGCGGTGAATTATTTCTTATAAAGAAAAGGATTGCTTGATACGGCTTTAAGGATGGTAATAGCTGCTGCAGGGGAAGGCAGGGAGATGGGATAAGGAGGGGGCACACTGTTGGTACAGTGGTAAGCACAGTGGGGTGTTGGTGGTGAGCACATGGTTGTTCACTTTATTAATAGTAGTAGTAATACTTTGTAGGTACTAAATATTATGTGCATAATCTGTAAAAAAATAAAGGGAAAGAGTCTCCAGGGAAGCTTCAGGCCTGGTTTGATTTGGGAGCCAATCAAGAACCTAAATCTTTGTCTCTTGGCTCTGCTTCCTCTAGGTTAATATCTTCCTTCCTTACTCTGGACAGTGTGGCTCTCCTGGCAGCTCCAGACTCATGTCATTCTAGTACTCAGTCTAGCAAAAAAAGAGAAAGCGTCTGCTTCCCCACCAACTCAAGTTGAAGACTCAGCACTGAATCCCATCCTCCCTGATCAGTCTGCTGGGTCATGCTCTGTGCCGGAATCAATCTCTGAGGCTAAGATTTGCATTGATTGATTTAGTCTTGGTTATAGGCTGTACCACTGTGTCCTGGGCTGGAGTCAAGCTGACTCAAGGCACATCGGTTAAAAATGAGGGAAACTCAGGCTCTCCGAAGCCAAATCATGATGTTAATGTTATACTGAGGAGTGGATGTCAATGGTAAAAACAGCCAAAGCTCACAGGAGCCATTGAAAATCACATATTAAACAAACAAACAAACCAAAAAAACTTATATTTTCATGATTACAGAGCAATGCAGTTTATTATTGATATTTTTTCAATTTTATAAAATCACAGAGGCAAAAATAAAAGGTACCAGCAATCTTAGAACTCTGAGGAAACCAATGTGGACATTTGGACTTCCTTCTAGTCTTTTCTCTGTTTTGTTGTCCTGGTGACCTTCAACATAGGTGAAGGTTCACTTCACAAATACATCACTTGTGTTTTCACAGGCTGTTAAAATTTTTTGTTACTATTTCATGCATTTCAGGTTTTATTCATTAGCCATAACTGAGCCCCTGTTCAGTTCCAGGGACTTTGTTAAGTGTCTGAAATACTGAGATGACTGTCACAGTTCTTGTCTTCAAGCTAAAGTCATAATCCACCACTGAGTAGTCGTGGGGAAAAATACGTACGTATGGACATTATCATGAGGCTCTAGTGCATGGAGCAGGGTCTTGTCGAAGCTCCGTCTCTGAGGAAGTGTAGGATTTTGGCCAGCTTGGGAGGAAGGTGGGAAGGAGAGGTTGTAAGGTAGTGGAGAACCCGGCAAAGAGGAGGGCATAATCAAGGACATAGAGATGAAAGCACAATGCTGTGTCGTGAGCTCAAAGTCCAAGACACAGCGAAGAGGTGAAGCTGGAGACGAGGGGACTAGAAGGCCCTGCGCTCCCTGCAAGAGAAGCTGGCCTTTCCAAAGGGAGGCCACCACTCACCTAGTTGGGGAATGTGATCTGTGTTCCTGCTCGGGACACAACACTGCCTGAATTGCCTTTCCTGTAGGCTCTCTGGGGCCTTCAGCGTCTTACACATTCTTTGAGGCAAAAAAGTGAGCTGCCTCCTCTGTGAAACCTTCTTCCCCCACCAAGGGGAAGCCGGTTCCCGCTGTCTCCACAGGTATTGACCTTTCCCCCTAAAAGTGCCTTCTCCTCTTTTGTAAACAGGGAATATGGTGTCTACTTTGGAAAAGGATAAGGAATCGAGATAATTTATATAATTCATATAATTTATATATATGATTTAATTTATATATATAATACATAATTTATATATATTTATATTTATATATGTAATATGTTATATATAAATTTAATTTATATATAAATTAATAATATATATTGTACGTTTAAATAATGTATATAATTACATATATGTAATTATATGTATATAATGTATACATGTACACATGTATAATGTGTATATATGTATATACTGTATATGTATATACAGTATGTTATATAATAATGTATATAACAGTATATACAGTATATTATATAATATGTATATAATGTATATGTATATAATATATATGCATAATGTACATTATGTAATGTACATAATAATATATATTATATTGTATATAATTTAATGATATAAATTAATTTAAATTTAAATATTTATATTTATATATATAATTTTATATAAAGCAGGACCCATAGCACTTGAACACATAGAAGATGCTCAGTAATCAGCATTGTTAAGACACTACTACCGCTATTATTCATAGAATAAAGGGAATGGACTCAAAAATCTTTTCCAGTTCTAATAACATAGGACTTCTTGATTTGTTTTCTCTTCCTATAAATGCTAAGCATCTGCACTCAGATGGAATAAGGGTGGTGGCCAGGCATCAGGTAGGGTCCCAGCAAGTAACATACGGCACACTCAAACTAGGAAAGTTTATTAAAGGAATTATTACAAAGATGCGAGAAGTTTAAGGAAACTAACAAGGGATAATGCAGGACCCTGAGCTCTACCGCCTAGATCTGGAAGGGTTAGGAGAGGAGAAGTTACCAGAATCCAAAGAAGGTAACTCTGGGGAGAGGACCCCCTTACAGGAGTGTGGTGAACATTTGCACAGAGCCAGGGAACAAATGTCAGACTTCATCTTCTTGATGAAGACTTCGTCTTCTTCCTCCACCTCCATCTCTTCCTCCCACTGAATGCTACAGGAGGTCAGAGGGCAAAAAGCCTGTTGATGCAGACTTAGGTCAATTTCGCAAGACACAGATCCTGGTAAGAAGGTGGGGGAACAGATCTGAAGAGGCAAAGAAACTATCAATTATGGTATAATCTTAAGAGTTTATGGAATAGCACCTGTCTGAGGTTTAGACACATAGACCACTATGGCAGTCAACATGTTGGTACTGTAGCTCTTCACAAGTGAGGGACAGACCACTTATGGTGGCTATCTGCCCCACTCGGAGGGCTTCTCGTTCCCCAGACTCAGGGGGAAACACGGTTCAGTTCCGATAAAAATTTCTATGTCTCCTTTGAGTAATATGTGCCTCAAGGAAGAAACAGGTGCAGGGAAGCTCCATGCTGGGATTTGGAAAACAATGATGGCTGCTTTGGGAAGTATCTTGAGTTGGCGGGACCTGGGTATCTGGGTCGCGGTTCTGGCTTTGTCACTTGCCAGCTTTGTGATTTCTAGGACTCACTGTATTCACCTGTAAACTGGAGTAGCAGTGTCCAACCTTGTGGGTTAGAAGTACTTGAAAGAATGCAGTCCGGTCTTCGGCACTTTGGGAAGCTCACGAACACCAAATTACATTTGTGTAACATTTATCTAATGAGCAGTCGCCAAGTGCCAGTCTTGCGCTGGTCTCTGGAGCAAAATCATGACCGAGTAAGGCCCAGATGTAAAGGAATCACAGGCCACAATAAGAGTTTCTATTTAGGGACTGATAGGTAGGCTTTGGTGATTGTATAAACAGCTTGAAACTGAATGCAGAAGTTTGTATATGGGTAAGTATGTGTGTGCATGTTTTAAGTAGAATTTCATTAGATTGTCCAAGGTAAGAATCATGGAGGAAGAAATTTTAGAGGAGGGTTCCTGGTGGAGTACATTCAGCACAATAGCAATAAAAACAAATAAAAAGCCGTGCAGTATTTAGCGTACAGGAAATGCAGTTAGAGGGTAACTTCATCCTCACCTCTCTGTGGCCCTGCTTGGGAATTTGGGTTGGAGGGTAAAAGCTGCAGGCAGGAGAAAACAGCTCCATACAATTAATAACTTTACAATAATCAGAGATATCAGAAAGTTGTTTGGGAGAGACAGACACATTCAAGAAAATGTGCTTGAAGATTGCTTGAAGAATGCTTGAAGATTGTTATTGGGGCTTTCTATATAGAAGGAAATAGCCTACAAAGTCTTTTTCAACTCTGATGTTCCAATAAATCAGCAGGATGGAGTGTGAAGATGGCGGTGCCCACAGGAGGGAGATGGAAGGTGTGTGTTTGTATGTGTCTGTCTGGCTCCGCCTTCTCTGTGAACTGGCACAATTACATGAGGAAGTGAGATGTTGTAACAAGCTGGGGAGTGAACCAATGGATCACGGACCAGGTAGGTACAGGGAGATGGATGAGATAGGATATTTTGGAGTGTCTTGCCAAGCCTGTAAGTGTGTCCCTGTGGAAAGCTGCTTCCACTAAGCAGATGCTATTAGATACTCCCAAGCCAACTTGAGAACCTTGACTGTGCCCAAGGCTAGGAAGCATGGAAGCTGCTCTTCTCGGGGGTCCTCTACTTCCAAAGTCTGGGTCAATGATAAGTAATACCTGTAAAACATCTTTACAAAAGAAATCCCGAATCACAGGTAACATCATTGATGTATTCAACCATCTGATAATTATTGAGCACATATCGTGTGGCAGAAACTATACTGAGCACTAGAGATACAGACATGGATAAGGGGAAGGCATCAAGACTGTATTTGTTCAATGAAAGGCACTTAGTAATCGTTATCAGATTTAACGCAGCTACCAATCTTGCAAGATGGATATCATCTTCGTCTTACACTTAGAGGGAACAGGTTCAGCAACTTGTCCAAGGTTTTGAAGTTGTTGAGTGTTGGACTTCAGATTTGAATTCAAGATGGAATCACTCTAAAGCCTGTGTTTTCTTGCTAACATCAAGTCTCTGCCATTAAGGTGCCTACAGCATCGTTCAGGGCACACACATGCATAAAGAAATGTCTGAAGGCCCAGTGTACTGTGTAGTGCAGTAACATGCGGGAGCAGGGGATGGGCTGAGTGTTAAAGAGCCAGCCAGTTCCAGGAGACTTGTTTAGGAGCTGGTATTTGAGCTGAACTTCAAAGCATGCATAGATACAGAAAAGCTGGAGTCCAGGGGGTGGAGAAGGAAATTCCAGGCCCAGGCAGCAGGGTCTCAGATATGACATATGAAAGGCAATCTTGAGGGGCGCCTGGGTGGCTCAGTGGGTTAAGCCTCTGCCTTCAGCTCAGGTCATGATCTCAGGGTCCTGGGATCCAGCCCCGCACTGGCTCTCTGCTCTGCGGGGAGCCTGCTTCCCCCCTCTCTCTGCCTGCCTCTCTGCCTACTCTCTCTCTGTCAAATAAATATATAAAATCTTTTTAAAAAATTATTAAAAAAAAAAAAGAAACAAAGGCAATCTTGGTTTAAGGAAAGATAAAGCCTGCGTGATGCACGTAGAAATCTCTGTGGGATTTGAGTTGGGAAGAGATTATAAGAACTTTGAGTGTTTTGGCTTGCAATATGAGCTTTTATCTGAATCCACAGGAAACCCATGAAGGTGGCCAGCGTTTGTCTGACGTGGCCAATTTGTGTTTTAGAGAGAACTGCTTTCTGTGTCTCCAGGTAGAGCCCAGTGTCACTCACAACTCTCTCTATCCTCTCCTCAGGCAGGAGCAGGCCGGGTCCCTATGGCCTATTCTCTCCACGGCAGAACCCTCACTGGCCCTTTTCTCCTATTCTGCATGTCTCCCTATAAATCAGGAGAAAATGCTGCGGGCCCATGCATGGCTCTCTTGTTACCATAAATCTGGGATGTGAGTGTGGTGGATGGTGGGTTTAGGTAATTACAGAATATTAAACTGTTCTTGCCTTTCTCAAGTCTAAAGAATTGTTATCTGTGTATCTCCTTATGCAATTTATGGCCTTTCCAGACGAGGGGAAGCGTTCTCACAGTCACTGCCTATAAATTATGTGCTTTTCCCATAATTCCCACTGGTGAATATTCCTGATGGTAAATGACTATTATTTCTATTTCTATAGGCTGTACTCATATATCCATGATAGATATAGGCATGTTGGATGATGAGGAAAATTTATCACGACTCCTTATTTAGAGGGCAGGGCCAGTGGAGGGGGCGGGCGGAAGCAGGGTTTGTGCCTCTCTGGATAGGTTCTTCCAGTGGAATAAAGGCCTCTTCCACTGGAGCCTCAGGAACCCTTTGCTCTTGGAAACACACCAGCCCACTGCACGGTGGTTTGGTTGAAGCAGCTCACGTAGTAATGGCTCGTTTGGATTTTTACTGTATGGTTGGCTTTATTCTTGCATTTTATTCTCATTGTTTCCTGATTCCAAAACACAGAATTATTTCTTAAACTGAAGACAGTGTCTTACGATGCAGTATGTCTAACTCTCCCTCCGTGCTGTGTAGCCATAGGGGAAGGAGTGTGACTTTTCTTTTAGACAGGCGGAAGACTTCTGATCAACGCTTTATTAGCTGTGTGACCTCAAGAAAGTTACTACATAGCTCTGAATGACCATCTTCTTATCTTTATAGCAAGGATGGCCATAATCTTTGGCTTAACATTGTTATAAGGATTAACCGTGCTAATGTGTGTCAGGGTGCCTTGCCCAGTGCCCAATGATGTAAAGATGCCAAGTAAATGTTTATGAATGAGCGCATGAAGGAGTGGGCCGTGATTGCAAGCTATCTATAGTTTAATACATAACACATTATTTTAGGGCACAGCTAAGCCCAAAGTACAATGATTCCAGCAAGATACAAATTTTGCACTTAACAAGAGTGAACAGGCCATTCAAAATAGGTATTTTGCTCTCTTCTCTGTCATCCAGGGCCATTATCCCTTCTGCCTTTTGGCTCGGCCACTCCTCGGGATAAGATTCTCTTTTGAATGGTCAAAGTTGTTTCATCACTGCCACATCCAGGTCCCAACCCACAGGAAAAAAGAAAGAGGAAGTGGAAGGCACAAACAGCTTTTTTAAAAGAATGGGAGATGGCAGATGCACACGTCATTTCCACTTCTGGAACTCCATCTCATGACCGTACTGAGCTGCAACATAGGTGGGCAATGTTGTCCTCTTTTGGGTGGTCATATACCCAGATGAAACTTGGGAGATTCTATTAGTAAACACAAGAAGAGAAAAAGGGATATGGGGGTGATTCACTTTCTCTGTCTCATTTGGAGGTCAGCTTAAACTCAACCTGAAGACAGAATGCTACCTTGTATAGTTGGTTGAAGTTTCAAATGCATCGGTCTTATCCCCTCTCTAGATTAAAAGCTCCTTGAGTGGGGTTGGATCTTACTTACTCTTCTTTGGATGTCCTCCTGAGCTTTGCACAAGATCTGGCCCTTTGCAGCTACACAGTGTTCGTTGACTGAGCAACTAATTGATTACAGTATGCCCTGAGGTGGAGGCTAAGTCAACCCACAACCTGGCTTATGAGAAATGATGCGACAGACATTTCTTGCTTCTCAGTGGCCATTCTTTCCTGTCTTCTTGAGCAGTTGATGTGTCATGGAGCAGACCCTGCAGTTCCCATCTGATGTACTTCCTGACTGCCCTTTTGTCTTTGGAAAAGGAAGGCACTAGGACCCTGGCTACAGGCATGTCTCTTGGCCAGTAGGATCAGTGGCCATGGGACTGACACATAATATGGCTTACAGCCAGAGATGGGCTCCTGTTCAATTGCCCCCAAAGTGAGGGCTAGCTGACCATGTCCAGGGAACATTCTGAGCCTCCAGCTGTGACTTGAGCTAAGCAGAATTAATCAATTCTTCCTGTCCTGGAAATCACTTTGCACATGATGTGGTAGATTTAAAGTTAGAGATGTTTGGCTCCATTTCTCACTGGCTGTGTAACTCTGGGCAGGGTACGGGACCTTTCTGACCTTCAGCCATTTCTTGTGCACTTGAGATAAAAGCACTTTCTACACCTACCTCCCCCAGTGGTTGGAAGATGAGAAGTGGTTGGAAGAACTCCATTATTGAACATGTCATATTGCTGCTGATGTATCTGTTCTCAAATCTGTCTTCTTGGTTACCTGGGGAGCTTCTTGAGGGCAGAGGCAATTTCTTAGGACATCAGGAGGCATTTGATGAATACTCAGTGCAGGGTTTTAAACGCATGTGAAATATAGTTGCAGTCAAGACTGATTCCAGACAGTACATATCAGTAAGACCACACTGGTGCCTACGACACCATGTGAGCCTTCCATTCTCAGGGCTGATGATATATTAAAGGACTCCTATCTTCTTTGAAATAACCCGCTTATAGGGCTTTGCATTTCACTATGTAGTTGCCTTTGTGATCCTCCGAAATGTGCCCATTTTCTAGGTAAGGACTCAGGTTGACCAAGTAACTGTCCCAAGGTCATACTTCAGGAAACATATGAAGCCTGAGATTAAAGGCAGGTCTTTCAACAACTGAGCCCATCCTTTTCTTTTCATCTTTCTTTAATGCTATGTTCTATCTCCTGTAAAAATTGTTTTAAGTTTCCTGCTTCACCCACCAAGTCAGAGTTAGTCTCCAGCATTTCTGGCAATCCTAGACAGCCTGACACAGCACCTACCTAAGGGAGTTTTTTACACAGTCACTTTTTTTTTCCCCTGGTGGTGATCCTGTGACCCGTTATTTCCCTTGGTAATGTTACTTAACCACTTTGTGATGTGCTTTCCTCATCTGTAAAATGGAAATAAGAAGTATACTCCCAGTCACTAAAAATATCCATGAAGGTAATCCAAGCATTCTATTGGTATTGAGTAAATGTTCATTCTCTTTTTCTTCTTCTTCTCCTAACATTGACTTATAGATACACACTACCCTGGCAGTAATACTCATCTCATTCATTTGATAATCATCTCCAGTGAAGACAGATACCAGTAAATAATCACCATAATGATATTGGACATTTCTTGAGCACTAGTTCATGAACCGTGGTGATTATTTTAGTCATTATCTCGAATAATCCTCCCAAGAGCTCCATGACACATATGTTAAGATCATTAGGCCCATTTTACAGATGCAGAAAGTGAGTCTTAGTGAGATAATACAGTTCACCCAGATGTAACACAGATAGGATGTGATTGAATCAGAAGTCAAATGCAGGTTCCTTTGACTCCAGAAGAGATGCTCCTAGCCACGCACCCCCTCCTTCCAAGCAAGACTAGCTGTGCTCTGACAGCTGTCAAGCTGCCTCACTAATTAGCCTCTGTGGCAGACATTAGTCAGCACAGGGCCTGAAGCTGTGTGGCAGGAGATACATATCTCAATTAGGCCTGGAGTTAACTTCCAGAGAAGGCACGGGGGTTGAGTCTCAGAAGTTGCTAAGTGAATGAAATTGAAACAGCCAGAAATGACTTGCCTTAGGGGAGACAGACTCGTTGCTTCCTGGGTCACAGGAATTTTGTTTCCTCTCTCTGGCAGAGTGCTGAGCCAGCAAAAGTCATACCCCTGCCATATAGTTTGTTCAGGTGAAAACTTTAAAGAAGCTTGGCAATTTGAGCAAAATGCAGAGAGAAGGATTCGTGACATGATGTCCTCTGTCTCTGGGTGACCATGCCGCAGTGAGGCAGTGTGGTGCCATGTCCCCTCTGAGCGTGGGTCACAGAGTTAGACCAACATAGGTTCAGATCCTGGCCGCTGGTCGTGCACTGGTCTCAGGCAAGTCAGACTCTTCGTCTATAGAAAATGACATGCGATGCTGACTCAGCAGAGTTATAGAGGAGATTCAATTAGATCAGTAAAGTGCTAGGTGCTTAGCACATAGTAACCACTCAATCTATGCTAGTTACTGGGGTTTTATGCTTGTAAAGAGCTTGGAAGCATCCGTGGAACAGAAGCATATGATATCAGCTATACTTATTATTATCTCAGTGTTTTGACAATGTCAGAACGCAGCTTCTCTTGCTCTTAACCCTCTAGCTCACTACACATCCAAAAATAACACAACTAGAAATATAACTCCCTGAAATATTTTGTGGCTCATAGATGTTTCATTTAAATTATTTTCAGATAACTTTAAGTCTTTTAAAAATCCATTTCACACAACGAGATAATGCAACATGCCACAGAAATGGCTAAAATTAAAAAGATTGGTAATCCTGAATGTTGGCAAGGTCATGGAGCTACTACTCCTCCCGTACATCATTGGCGGGAGTGCAAAATGGTGTATCCTCATTGGAAAAGGGCTTGTTAATTTTTTATAAAATTGAACACACACCTAACCTGTGACCCAGCAGATCTGCAATTCTATCAGAGAGAAAGAAAACACATACCTGTGAAAGACTTTTATCAGAATATTTATAGCAGACTTATTCATTCTAGCCCTAAACTGGAAATAGCCGGGTGTCCATGAATAAGAACTAGATAATCAAACAGCAGTATATTTATATAAATGAATACTGATCAGCAATAAAAAGGAACAACTTATTTATATACAAAATATCGCCAGTGAATCTCAGAAGCATGCTGAGTAAAAGAAGGCTTGCACGGAAAAGTACATACTGTTTGACCCATTTATATGAAGTTCTAGAATAGACAAAACCTCTTATGGCAAAAAAAAAGAAAAAGAAAAAAGGGAAAAGTGGTTGTGTCTGGAGTATGAATGGGAATGAACTTCTGGGAATGGCAGTGTTTCATATCTCAATAAGAGCTTTGCTTAGACAAGCATATGAAATTGTCAAAACTTAGCATGAAAGTTCACATAAGATTTGTGCCTTCCACTGTATCTAACCTCTTCCTCCAAAGAAAACAAGTAACAAATGTTAAACAAAAGAAACAAATGTTAAACTCTAGTTAATGATATTCATGCT
The DNA here is from genome assembly GCF_002288905.1 of Enhydra lutris kenyoni. Taxonomy (NCBI): domain Eukaryota; kingdom Metazoa; phylum Chordata; class Mammalia; order Carnivora; family Mustelidae; genus Enhydra; species Enhydra lutris. The sequence continues at coordinate 26,733,842 of NW_019154093.1, read as the reverse complement.
CAAGTATTTAAGAAGAAAATGCGCAGATGTCTTCAATTTAATTTAAAATGCATGAAAAAACAAGATGAACTGATGAAAGGCAACAGAGATGGATAGATGGTTAGGTATGTGATAAAATAAGTAGCGTACAAGGTTCAGCGGTGGGTATATGGGTGTTCATTAGAGAATATTCTGTATGTTTGAAAGTTTGCATTATGTTGGGGAAAAAAATTTCTTTAACAGTTACTAGTCTTTCCAAATAAAGAGATAATTCTAAAGACCATTTTGGAAGCCTAAATTAAATGTATCATAGGACTGTAACTTCAAGTTTGTTAAGTTTTAAGTTGGTAAGCCCTGACTTACAGGCCACTGAGGATCAGAGTGAGATGTGATTTACTGAAGGAATTGAATTGACAGTTTATGGTCTGCATTCATTGCCACTAGAGAATTTTTTTAAAGACTTTATTTTTTAGAGCAGTTTTAGGTTCAGAGCAAAACTGAACAGAAGGTACAGAGATTTCCCATCTATCCCCTGCTCCACACTGTCCCATTATCAATATCCCTCACGAGAGTGGTGACTTTTTTTTTTTAAGATTATATTTATTTATTTATTTGTTCAGAGGGAGAGAGCACACGAGCAGGGGCAGCTGCAGCCAGAGGGAGAAGCAGGCTCCCTGCTGAGCAAGGAGACCAACGACGGACTCCATCCCAGGACCCTGAGATCATGACATGAGCCAAAGGCAGATGCTTACCTGACTGAGCCACCCAGGTGTCCTGAATGGCGCACTTATTATACTGACAAACCTATACTGACCCATCGTTATCACCCCAAGTTGGTAATGTACATTAGGGTTCACTCTTAGTCTTGTATATTCCGGGGCTTTGGGTAAATGTATGACATATATCCACCATTATGGTATCATACAGAATAGCTTCACCACAGTAGAGAATTTTTTCTACTGCTTTGCTCCTGTCAAATGAGAAGGTGCCTCTGGTCTCCACGTATGGTTCCCTTGAACCTGATGATTACAATTTACTTAACCATAGGTAGAGCCATTGAGGCAGACTGAAGCCAAACCTCTCACTCCATGGGGTAGCTGTCCTCTATCCTCACCCCTCAGATTCCTCAGGAAAGATTACTGTGGAGCTGTGTCCCTTCTTTAGGCAAATGAGAGTTAGCAAGTTCTTTGTGTACAGGAAGGGGACTGCCCTGGCCATAGTACTGAGCTGAGCTTCATTGAACCATCCCTCTGTGGTCATCATCATCCAGATTTCACAGATGAGGAGACTGAAGATCAGAGAGGTTCGCTCATTTCTCCATAGTCACCTACCTATGGAATGGCAGAAGTGGGGACTTAAAATCAACCTCTCTGGTTTCCAAGTTTGTGACCTCCTATCCCTTAAAGTTGCTGGAAAGGGAGATGTCTTCTAGGGGAACGTAGGATTCAGAATACATTTTCCCTGAGAAACTAAATTATCAAAGGCAGTTGGGTACAATAGAAATAGTATCTTTTTTGTTTGTTTGTTTTTTGTTTTTGATTTTTGTTTTGGGTTTTTTTTATTTAATTTCTTTTCAGTGTAACAGAATTCATTGTTTATGCACCACACCCAGTGCTCCATGCAATACGTGCCCTCCATAATACCCACCACCAGGCTCCCCCAACCTCCCACTCCCCGCCCCTTCAAAACCCTCAGATTGTTTTTCAGAGTCCACAGTCTCTCATGGTTCATCTCCCCGTCCAATTTCCCTCAACTCCCTTCTCCTCTCCATCTCCCCATGTCCTCTGTGTTATTTGTTATGCTCTACAAATAAGTGAAACCATATGATAATTGACTCTCTCTGCTTGACTTATTTCACTCAACATAATCTCTTCCAGTCCCGTCCATGTTGATACAAAAGTTGGGTATTCATCCTTTCTGATGGAGGCATAATACTCCATAGTGTATATGGACCACATCTTCCTTATCCATTTGTCTGTTGAAGGGCATCTTGGTTCTTTCCACAGTTTGGCGACTGTGGCCATTGCTGCTATAAACATTGGGGTACAGATGGCCCTTCTTTTCACTACATCTGTATCTTTGGGGTAAGTACCCAGTAGTGCAATGGCAGGGTCATAGGGAAGCTCTTTTTTTAATTTCTTAAGGAATCTCCACACTGTTCTCCAAAGAGGCTGCACCAACTTGCATTCCCACCAACAGTGAATAGTATCTTTTATACTGGTACATTTTTATAGTTTGGGGCCAAGTAGGATTCTCTCAACTTGCCTGGGAACATAGGTTTGCAAAACTTTTGAGACAAGCCCTCCATGAGCGTGAAGCCATCTGTGTTAGTTACACCTGATGCTTATATATGGCTTTGTATTTACGAAGGGCCTTCACATCTGTTTTCTTGGAGGGGCCCCAGGGCCATTCTGCAACAAAGAAAACAAAGATAGGATCATTATCTCCATATGATGAGGGCCAGGGAGGTCAGGAGAGAGGTCCAGAAGTTTGCCACATAGCTAGGCGGGGGACAGAGCCAATTTGAGAATCTAAGCCCCAGGACACCCGGTTCAGTAGGGCTCACAGCTCACCCACTTTTTATTCTGTTTTGGCTGCTGGCCTGCAGGCCCAGTCTAATTTACATGTGAAATCTTGCAAGTTCCTGGTAGGTGACCATTATATAATGTGTAGCTAATGAGATAAAGTACAATTTCACTTTTGTTACCAAGGAGGGGGAACTCTCGAGGGGATCGTAATAATCGGGCCTTTCTCAGCGGAACTCAGAGAGTTTTATGGGCATAGAGAAACAATCCATCCTCACAATGGACTAGTGTGCCTGGGAACTCCCATTGTCCTCACCATTCTGTGGAGGAGGAAAGAACATTAAGAGATTTGGTCCAGGGTCACTAGCACCCAGGCCATCAATCATACCGTCTCAGTGACAGAGCAAGGAGTAGAACTGTGACTCCCGTGTAACCATCCATGAGAATATGCTCCAGCCGTCACATTGTGTAATGTATTTTTAAATACCCTAAAGAGCTCTTGTCAAGAAACAGAAATGGACGTTCTGTACAATAGCCTTGAGACTCATCAGCGAGCCCCATGTCCAGGGTCAAAAGGAAATCAAGATAGGCCTTAGAGAAACCCCAGACCTCTTTATATCATCAGCCTATGACCATTTGTATTTTTTTTTTTAATCTCTGAAGGATCACGCCTTTGCTTAAGACATCTAATCAAGCCTGCCACTAACTTTTCGTCCTTGGGTGAGTCACTCTACATCTTTGGGCCTCAGTTTACTCCTCTGGAAAATGACAGTTGGAGCAGATAACAAATATTCTTTAGAACCATGAAAAAAGAAGATCCTTACCTGGAGAACTTCAGAGCATTTTTCTAGTCTGAAATCTCTCAGAGAGCCAGTACTGCGTTCTGTTCTCCATAACCCCTGTGTCTAGCCCAGTTCCTGACACGTAAATGTGGGTTGATGAATGTTGAGTGAGTGAATAAAAATGGCACAGCCCCTTTGCTTAGGATGAGCAATGTTATCATAAATTCTGTACATCGCTTGCATGTATTTCAAGTGTGACCCATTTCATGCTGGAAATGCTGGTTGTTAATCATCCTAGAGGCCTGTCTGAGTATAATCACTGGCTCCAAGAGGTTCTCATGACACAGAAAGCCAAGACTTTCTGTTACTGCAGAGGTCTGGTAATGAGAACTGGTGGGCAAAGCTAGAGAGTGAGAGAGGGACTCAACTCAAGGCAAACTTTGCTAATTGTGACAGGTGCTGAAGGGTTAATTTTTAGAGCTGGAAGTAAAGGATCTTAATGAAAGACCATATCACCAACAGACCCTAGAAGAAAAACTGGAGCCTCCTTCCACACCCATGATTCTGTGTTTATCAGCCTGCTTTTCATATGGGAGGTGCGTAGGTGTTTTGTCTTAGAGGGTATGGCTTTGAAACCCTTCCTGAAACTTAGTAATCATGTGACCTTAAGTATATCTAACACTAGTACTATTAATAATAACATGAAGAAAACTTAGGATGAGAATACGAAAACTGGCACTGATTAAGAGGCCATACTTGTCAGCTGCTTTGTGGACTTTCGTTTTCTTTATATTAACTTGTTTAATCTATTTGAAGAAGGACCAATAATTGCTATCCATCAGATAAGCACACTGAGGCACAGAGAATTAAGGTAAGTCACCCCAGGTCCTCCACTGAGAAGGTGGCAGATCCAACAACTCACTCTCCTGAATCCAAAGTAGGAGTTCTCTTATCAGTACAACTCTATCCTTCAGTTTATTAAGACTATAAAATTAACATTGTAATATCTGATGGTTCTCACAGGATAGTTATGAAAGTCAAGTAAGTTTCACATTGTTTTCTCTTCCATCAGATAGTCAGTCCATGGGGTTCATGGTTCATCTGGGTATCCTTCAAAGTGGCGGATTCACCAACAGTGCTCAGTGACTGTTTGCCGAATAAATATACAGATTGATGGAGAGAATAATAAAACTGCCTTATAAAGAACAAGGTGGCAGGAAAAGGTTATTTATTTTTTGATATTTCGAATTTGTTTAACACAACTTCTCAGATCTTTTATTATGCTTGTGGGCATCGTATATTTCCACAAAGGCATAATCATGATGTACATTTCTCAACTTGCTTGTCCATGGACACTTTTTTCATGGAACAAATATGAACATCTCACAAGATGGTGATTCCTCGGGGCTAAGCTGCTTCAGGCTACATTCTATCCAGCTTCTGTTCTCTCTCCTTATTTTAGTTCCTTTTTCTTCCTTATGCAGTGACTTCTGGAGTTCCTTCTTCCTTTTTCCCTACCTCTCTCCTTCCTTCTATCTTTTTCTCTCTCTCCTTCCCCATCCACCTAAAGCCAAACCTACACTATATGTTACAAGGATGACTGACTGGCCCAGGTCACGACTTTGAAGAGCTCAGCCTCAATGAGGAAGACAGACATGTAAGGGTTACATGATGTCATTGTTTGGGGCGCTATAACAGAGGAAAGTGTGGGATACAGTGAAGATCTAAAGGAGTTGATCAGAAGGAGTCAAGAAGAGGTCATTTTTAAGCTAAGCCTTGCAAAATGAGTAAGGAGCGGTGGCAGAAAATGAGGGGAAGTTCATTTCCATCAATGGCAACAAAAAGTACAAAGCTATGGGTCACAGAGCAGCCTGGAGTATCTGGAGAGCTGCATATTTGACTGGAGTACAGCCTTCAGAGTATAAATAGAGTAAGGGAGGGGCGATGCTGTGAGAAGCAGGACATGGCCTCATGTTTGCATGTTTGAAGCCATGATTAAGTTCTTTCTTCATGTATCACAAATCAGAAACTTTTCGAACTGCCTTTAGTCAGTGTGAGCAAATTGGTGTTATTCACTGACCTTGCCATGACTCTGAATCTGCCTTGTCCAGCCTTTTCCAACATGTATTCTGCTGAATTCTCATATTGTGAGATGAACCACATACATGTACCCACACACGCATGCAAGCACACATGTACATACACGCAAAATCTGAGGAAAAATACATTTGGAAAATAGGCCCATTGGTGCATTAAAAATTGAAGTGTTTTTTTGGTCTTGTTTTTTGTTTTAACCTTGGAGCTCTTTATTTGTTGAGGAACATATATTAACATCCCGTAGAACACATATAGTAACATCCCATAGAACACACTTTAGGAAAATCTTTCTGACACTTCTAAATACTGAAAATGACACTGCTCTTTCAACTTCAGAAATTGCCATGAGCCTAGAGATATTGGGCTGAAAGCCATTGCTACCACGTAAGCCTTAGAGAAGTGACAAGAACTGCTTAATGTCATAGGGCATGACTGATGGAGAACCAGAGTTCAGGTCTTCTTGTTCTGGTCCGGGTCTCATTTTATTACACTAATGAACAGTCCAACTAAACTCTACATTTACAGGGGACTCCATGTGCCTGTCACTGTGCCATCTGCTGAGGATGATGTCAAAGCTTGCTCTCTAATAGGAGAGACAAGTTGCACCCACAGATGGACAGATAGTGTCAGGTGGGGAATGTCATCATGTAGAAGAACAAGGCAAGACGAGGGAATGAAGAGTCCTAGAGTTGCTATTCTGTAAAAGTGGGGAAGGAAGGGCTAGGGTGCCATTTAAGGACATGAGAGGCAGCCGTATAGATCTGTGAGGACAGTACCTTCCAGGCTGAGGACAAAGCTAGTGCACAGATGGGAGAGTCCGAGGAATGGGACGGGCCCGTGTGGATGGAACAGAATGAGCAGGGGAAGTAAAGTTAGGACATGGGGCTTGAGGAGTGACGGGGACCATGTGAGTCCTTCGGGGCTATGGTAGGGACATTTGTGCTATTTGGGGGTTTTGAGTGCACAAGTGACCTGATCTGACTTAGGTTTTAAAAAAGTTCAGGAGAGCTTCTTTCTCTGTGGGGAAGAGACCAAGAGACCACTAGGGAGGGTGGTACTGAGATCTGAGTGAGAGATGACAGTGGGTCGGCCCAGAGAGGGAGTAGCACAGTGGCAAGAAGCAATCTGTTTCTGGATGGATGTGAAAAGTACAGGTGATAGGAGTTGTTGATAATCAGATGAAAGGAGAAAAGCCAGCACAGCTCTGAGAGTTGGCCTGGTGATATGGAGGGGCCTTCTTTTGAGATGAGGAAACTGATGTGCTTCTGACCCTTTGGAACTTCATGTCTAGGAAGAAAGTCAGCATTTTTAGGGCCCTTTTATTTCTGTTGCTGTGAAAGGAACACATATTCTGGTAAAAAAAAAAAAAAAATTAAAACAGTACAGAATGCATATAGTAAGATGTCAGTTTCCTGATTTCCTTCCAAAGAGGCGATTTTTCTCGATACAGCCTAAGAGTCCATGTGTGTATATGTGTGTGAATATGTTACCTTCGCTTTTCTCTTTCATTACAGTGGTTCATTCCATATTCCTTGTACTGCAGTTTACTTTTCCCTCTAAATAATCTATCTTAAAAATTAAGAATTAGTCCATACTATGTATGTATATATACATATATATATAGAGAGAGAGAGAGAGGAAGGCTCCATTCTTCTAAAAATGCAACAGTGATTCCATTGTATTACTACACTGTGATGTATTTAATTAATTCCCTACTGAAGGACATCAAGATTGTTTTCAGTGTTTTTTATTTACTAAAGATACAGATGAATAATATCTTGGAACATGTGTATTATACAGATGTGGACTTAGATCTGTGGAATAAATTCCTAGAAGTAGATTTTGTGCCTCAAAAGAGATGTGTATTTTAAATATTCATCCATCCAAAGGCTGTTCATTGTCCAGCAACAATGCTTGATGATACCCGTCAAGATGAAAAACCTTTATTATAACAGTGAAACCAATGACAACTTATCTGTGTTCCTTTATATTTGCCAGAAAGCCTTGCTATCTATTACCTGTTGAGTCACCAAAACAACTCTAGAAAGTAGGTATCTTTCATTTAATTTTATATGTGAGGATAGGGGGACTTAGGAGAGATCAATCATTTGCGCAGCTAGCAAAGGGTAAAGCCGAGATTTGAACCCAGATTTCTCAGATGTCAAAGCCCGGATAGACATCTAGTTTAGCCTTGTCAGAAGAAGGCTCTCCCAAGCCCACAGACTTTGTCTATTACACACTGAATGAACACCCTGCTCCTGAAAATAACCAGAAACAAGCTAGAGAAGACTTTGGCAGAAATGCTGTTAGCATTATAGCCATAGCGTGAGGGTCGGACTAAATGGCCTTCAGGACCATTTCTGCCCTACCAGTTCCACAGTCCAAGCTAACTCACTTCTCAGCCTTAATAGATGCGTCGATAAAATGAAAATAATACCATCTGCTTCTAACCACATGGGAATGCCATAAAGGCAAAGGAGATGGTACACCTGAAACACCTAATAAGACCAAGCTCTGTAAATCCACATTAGGCTGGTGGTGGGGAGGGGGTGTGCCTCGGTGTGGAGCTGTCCAGGCTGCCTGGCCTCCCCCGGCCTTCACCAGGAATATGTTCCCCCGAATGGATCTGCGTTCGATACAGATACAAGTATGCACACATGTGCACACGAAACTATAACTTCCAGCTCACTTCCCAACGCACGGACTTTTTAGTGAAAACTCCCCTAATCTGACATCTAGCTCAGTCCCTAAACTCACTCTAAGCTTCACACTTTTATCCATTGACTCCTGTAAATTTCACAACCATCTCACAAGTGAAACGTTACTTATTACCTCTTTCTTCTGAGAGCGTGGACCCCAAAGCTCAGAAGAGATGATGTTTCTCTGTCAAGGTCACACAGCAAATAAGGGGCAGAGTGGGGATTCGAACCCAGGTTGTCTGATGTAGAGTTTCTGTGCTTTTGTCTTCCAAAGCTTAACTCAAGCTTTATTCCCCCTTGGCTCTGGGAAGACATCCCCGACTTCCACTCACCCCACGCTGCATGCTTTGCTAGAACCTATGTTTACCTGTCCCATGAGGCCATATGTGTATATACACAAATGTGCACTTCCGTAAGCTCCAGGAAAGTGTAGACTCTTTGAGGGCAGTGATTGTGGCTTCTCCATTTCAACATCTGCAGCCCGTACCATGGACCATCAGCCGTAGTGCTAGAGTGGGAAAGGAACTGCCAATTTCGAGTGCCTATGTGTGTCAGGAAGCATAGCCCACAGTAATGGAACAACTCAGGATTCAAAATGAGGTCTGTCTTACCCCAAAGCCCGGGCTCTTTCAAATATACCATCACCCCCTCACTCACCCTGTGTCATTAGCATGAAGTCCTAAATCCATTTTTTTATATAAAGAGTTTTACTAGAATATAGCCACACCCATTTGTTCACAGATTAGTTACTGAAGGTGCTTTAAAAAAAAAAAAAAAACAGCTTCATTGGGATATAATTCACATAACCTACAACTCACCCATTTAAAGTGTAAACCCAGTTAAAAAAAATCATATCCCATTCTTACAGGACAGGAGGAAGCTGTCTCCTTACTGGTGTCTTGAAAGTGAAATGATTTGATGTCCATGTGTTGAACAAGGGGAGAAGGTGGAGGAAGGGGAGCCGTTGGACAGTTGGAGTTGGCCCCCGATTTTGGGTTTAACCTAAAGACTTTAAGCAGATGAGTTCCCGGAAGTACATGGAGAGCTGACTTCAGAGTACCCAAGGCCTCCCCTCTTTAAAAGAGAATATACCCAAAGTCACCTATCAAGGTACATGCTTCTTTAATGTCCGGCTAGAGACAGGGTAATGATGGGGAGGAAACAGCAATGTTGATGGGCATAGTAAAGGCAAAAAGAAGGATTAGCAAAACATGCTGTGTGAGTTCAAAGGCAGATGTGATCACAGAAGTTTTCGAACCCCTTTGTGTCCGTTTCTCCTTTAGCCTTTATCCCGACAGTGTAGGCCAGGGTTGTTCTCCCCAGTTCACAGGTGAGGAGCCTGGATGAATCTTGCTCTTTCAAGATTAAGTAGGCTCCAAGCCTCTTTCCTAAAGCATTAGTGAAACCCTAGTGCTCTCTGGGCTCCCATGGGGACAGCTCCATCCAAGACTGTCCTGTGCTGCAGAGAAGGGAGGATGGCCTGGAAACTAAGTTCTGGCCATGGGCCTGGGGACTGACCCATCGTGCTTACCCCATGAGGAGGAGGGGAACATGAGAGCAAACAAGGGGAGTGGGACAAACACAATTAGAGAAGAGTGTTCAGACAGGCCTCACTGGTGGGGACCGTCCCTCCTAGGGATGACTGAGGAGCAGGTGTACACGTGTGGGCTGTGGTTTCCAACGTTGGCTCTCCGGCTTATGAGCCGTATAACCTTCCACAAGTTCCTTGACCCGTGCCTCAGTTTCCTACCCTCACTATCCCTTTTTTCCTAGGGTTATTCTGAGAACTAAATGAACTTCTTTTTCAAAGGCTGAAGGATACTGCTAGTATGTGGAGAGCACTTAAGGCACGTTGACTGTTAGGATTACACATTCAGAAATATTGGCTGGAGCTAGACCATCAAGGACTTGGATGCCAGGCTGTAAAGCTCCTCTATAGGCCGTGATGTTTTGAACCTGCTGAAATCTGGGCTTTGGGAAGGTTTACCTATGTTAGGATGGATTAAAGTAGCAGGAGGACTGGAGCCAAGAGATGGTGAAGGGGCTGTTGCCAAGGGCTTTATGGTAATTCCGTTGCCTGGGAGGGAGGAGGCTTTGTCAGAGCCTGTCAAACTGCTTGCTCTGAGGGGCTGGTTTGGCTGTTATGGCCCAGATTCCATGGTCGGGGAGCACTTTTGCCTATCACGTTATAGGAAATAGGGATCATTTTCTTTCACCTGCCTCGGAGAGTGACTGTCTTTATGGAGCACTGAGGAAGACGGCCTGGGTTCTCCAGGTAGAGCTCGAGCTCAGGATCTGGTGGCGGGGCAGAGGCACCGTCTTCAACCCGCACCCCCATTGAGCCAGACTCTCTTTTAAGCATGTCAAAGGGCTCGCCCAAAATCCTCTCCCGAGAAGACAGCCTAACAGCACACCATTCTGCCATTTCTGGGTAATGGTAGGCTCCAGGCTCGGCTACACAGAAAATCTGCCCCAGGATTAAGCCCTACCACACGTGCCATCTTCCCTCTTGCTCCCAGGACAGTAACAGTGCGGTCTGCGGGGAGCTGGATTCCGGGGCCTCTGGGTTCATCTGTCCTTAGTCCCCTTTCGGCTCCATGTCACGCGCACCCCCACGCCTTTCAGATGCTGCACAAGGGCTTTCTCCAAGTCTGCCTCTCCATCCCGAGTGAGGCTTTGGCTAAATGTGGTGCCCAATAACTGCAATGGATCAAGTGCTTTCAAGAAATTTTTCTCCTAAGAAGATGAGCTGGGGGGAATTGAAAGCAAGGCTGCCAGCTTTGATGTCTTAAGTATGAAATTTCAATGGCTTACCAGCCGCCGACTCTGGTTTTAGTGCAAGACGGGGTAAGATTTAAGGAAAGGATCACATCACCTGCCCTATGGGAGACAAGTAATGATGTCGAAGCAGCCCAAGGCACCCAGAGGGGAAGAGGGGGATTCTCCATTGGCCCAGGTGATCTGCTGAATCTCTCTTTTTTTTCTTTTTAGAGATAATTTGGTTTGGTATTTTTCCACTACAAAATACAGGCTTATTACCAGAAATTTAGAAAATACTGAAAATCAGGAAAAAAAAAATAAGACTTTTTTTGGTTTTTTTTTTTTATAGTTCCCCAAAGAAAAACATGTTGGTGTATTTCCTCACAGTTCTTTTTTTAAGATTACGAATGATTGTTATATTAGTTCTTTATTTACCTTCCTACATGCCTACCTGTTTATCTAATTTAATTATATGGTTGTTCTTGGTGTTTTTAAATATAATTTATTTGGTTGGTTTTACTTTTGTTTTGCCCAATCAACATGATAAAACAAATTTTTAAGTTAGTGCAGAATCTCCACCATCTGCATAAATGCTCGTTGGAGCAGCGATTTCCAGGAGTCGGTGTGCATGAGAATCACCTGAAGGGCTTTATGAAAATGTGGGAGTGGCGTCTGGGAATCTGAATTTTTAATCATAATTTCAGATGATTTGCAGGCATGTGGCTCATAGGTCCCACTTTGAAAAGCATTTACTCATTTTTTTAAAAAAGATTATTTTTAAGTAATCTCTGTACCCAATGAGGGGCTCAAACACAACCCCAAGATCCAAAGTTGCGTGCTCTTCCAACTGAGCCAGCCAGGTGCCCTGTAAATGATTCACATCAAGCTAAATACAATGGTTCTGTTGACTCACTGAGTGGATTTTTCATACACTTACCCATTTTTATCATAGTGAATATCTAGGTTGTTTACAGTTTTCATTAAGCCTGAACAACACCGCAGTGAATGTCTTTGGTCATTCATTTATTCACTCATTTAGCAGACATTTTGTAAGCACTTTAGAAGGTAAGCCTTTTCCGCGTGCTGGAAAGACTAGTGACCAAACAGACCCATTTTCTGCTCTTAATGGAGCTTTTACCTAGTGGAGAGAAGGACAAACAGAATCACAAAATTAGATTATTGTAAATTGTGATGAATGCTATAAAAGAAAGATTCAGGCTGCTCTGGGCAGATAGTCATTCAGATTTAGAGGCTAGAAAAGCCTCTATGAGGAGGTGACAGGTCAGTGAAGCTTGAAGGAAGAATGGGAGTTAGCTGACATCATTTTTAAGATTCGCAGTAGAATTATTGGATTAAAGGGTACTGACTTTTCACACAACCTTCTTAACCTCCGCTCCCCTCAGGTTTCAATGTCCAGGTTCACGTAGGCAGGCTGTATTTGGGGCAGGGTCCAGTCAGGAGAAAACAAACCATATTTGGTTATTTCATGCAGAGGGGCTTTGAAATAGGGGGTTGGTTATAAAACAGTTCGAAAGGTTGAAAGAACAAGAGAAAAAGGCGAGTAGGTCAGAGATTAGTAAGTCTAGGAAGTAGCTACCACACCTAGGCTTGCGTGACCCTAAGAAAAGTTGTGATGTTTCTTGTGCCTGGCAGTCCCCTCCTGCTAAGCCACACCAGGAGGTGAAGGGCCAGGGAGACCAGCTGGGGCCGATGCTGGAACCAGAGAGAAGGTATCACATGGCTTGTGCTGGGACATCCAGGGGCTGAGCTAACACTGCATGGGTGACACAGGAGTTCAGTGACCATCACTGGTCTGGTGCTGAGACTGTAGAGTCGCTCCTCAGCTCCCATCCTGGGATTCTTCTATAGGATTAAACCCATCGAGAAGGAAACTGCCAAAGATGCCGGAGATGCTAGCTGCCCACTGCTGCTGCAAGGTTGCTAATAGAAACTGGAAGCAGATGGTGCACCTGGGTGGCTCAGTGGGTTAAAGCCTCTGCCTTCGGCTCAGGTCATGATCCCAGGGTCCTGGGATCAAACCCTGCATTGGGCTTTCTCCTCAGCAGGGAGCCTGCTTCCCTTCCTCTCTTTCTGCCTGTCTCTCTGCCTACTTGTCATCTCTGTCTGTCAAATAAATAAATAAAATCTTTAAAAAAAAAAAAAAAGAAAAGAAACTGGAAGCAGGAAGTTAGTTCCTTCTCCCTTCCTCCTGCCTTGCAGTATCCTATCAGGTCTCCCTATTGACATGACCTAAGCAAAAGCCACTAGGCATAAGAAATGCAGATTTGGGGGTCATAGGCAGGAAGAAGGGCAGGAATGGGACCTGAGACAAAATAGGCATATGGCCAGCACACAGAGAAAGGAGACATCCTTTTATTAGTACCCTTCCTCCTCTGACTTTGTGCACTGCCCCGGGGGGAAATTAGACCAACTTAGTAATTATCCATTCTATGGCCCCTCTATCTCCCCTTTCTAATCCTTTCTTTTCTAAATGTCTTTGTGCATAAATCTGACTCTGAATTATCCAAGTCAACACTCTGTTGATTGGATACATAGAAGACAAATAAATGAATTGTAGCTGCTCCTAGATGTTGCTAAGCATCTGATAGGTGCAAAGCGTCTACATTTGCTCTTTCCGCACATGTGCCCCTCCTATTTGGCAATGAGACTGAAGCTCCAAGAAGTGAAGTGACTGGCTTACCATGACACATTTCTTAAATAGTGTTGAGCTCCAAACCCACGTCCCCTGGCCTCCGTACCTGCTACTCCTTTAGAAACTTCCATGGCGTAGGCCAACACTTAAAGACCATTCTTTGATGATTCCTAGAGGCAGGTGGAGAGCAGCTTGTTGAACATATCGAGTTTCTGTGAGGATATATTGGTAGTAACCTAACAGCTAACGGACCCTGGAAGTCCAGTGGAAATGACAGCCTTGCCATTCCAGGCCATGATATGGCTCCGGGCTCCCGTCTGAAACCCTCCACTGACCTTTTCCTAACACTTGGCATTTTAGTGTTCCGTTGATTATGGAACACTTACATGCAGCACAGTGTTGACTGTTTGTTAAAATGGAAAGTGGAAAAAAAATAGGAAAGAAAGTACACGCTTGCCAGAGCAGTGCTGTGGAACGGCTGTTCCCTAGGTATTCATCTCAGTACGTCTAAACACCTATAATTAAACTAGCTTTGGAGCAGTGCCTCTTGGAGAGGGTGGAAGAATCAATTCTGCAGCATTTGGATCTTGTTCTTTGTGTGCAGTGCTCAGCAGTGAAGATGTTCGAAAAAGACCAGATGCTATGGCTCAAGAATGCAATTACCCAGCTATCAGGGTGAATGGATGATGGTCTGGTCTTGGGGACATCCAAGCTCAGGGCTGCAGAGGGAAAGAGACAAGTGATGAATATGGTGACCTCCAATTTTCTCTGTCTGTACCCCAGCCTCGTTTCTTTGCTGGGAATTGTATTTTTATACCCTGGATGCAGTGATCCCTGGGTAGCTTTGTGTTAAACAGCTAATTAATGGGAACTCGAGTCTGCTGTCCTATTTATGAGACTCTGGAGCAGGCAGAGACACTTCACTCATCTGGAAAAATAAGTTGGGATCAAGCTGCATCTCCTCTATAAATACGTGAGGCACTGCTGTCAGACGCCAGTACAAGCCAACACTGTCTGCCTTCACATGAATCATTGAAATGACCCGAACCCTCAGCCTGAGTTGATGGTAGCTAATGTGTGCCATATAATCTCATATGCTAGGAATGTCTTGTGAACCAAGCACGCTATCAAGATACAGTTTTAATTAACATTTGCTTTTTAGATAATATACGCAATTTATTTTGGCAAGAGTTCATTGAATGTAAAATCTACATAATTAAGATACTAAACCTGCAATATTTTTTCTTTGCAGTAATTTTTGCTAAATGACACAGATTCAGCAACATTTATTATCCAGCTGATAGCTGCAGTGGGCAATCACAATTTCATACCTTCTTTTTTTTTTTTTCCTTTGCTTTTCTAACCAGAGGATCCAAAGTCACATAATCAAAATTTTTTTTAGATCTTGCATCTCTCTTTTTTTTTAATTGTGTTATATTAGTCACCATATAGCGCATCACTAATTTTTGATGTAGTGTTCCATCATTCATTGTTTGTGTATAACACCCAATGCTCCGTGCAACCCGTGCCCTCCTTAATACCCATCACTGAGCTAACCCGTCCCCCCAATCCCCTCCCCTCTGAAACCCTCAGTTTGTTTCCTAGAGTCCATAGTTTCTCATGGTTCATCTCCCATTCTGATTTCTCCCCCTTCATTTTTCCCTTCCTTCTCCTAATGTCCTCCATGCTATTCCATATAATCAATTTTTTACACTTTTTAAATTCAAGGGTATCAGATCTTTTTCTTAGTCCAATCTGATGTTAAAAATAAAGCGAAGGAAACATGTTCATGATTCTCCTGCATAGAAATCTGCTATAAAAAATAGGGCTTATTTTAGATTTTAATATTATTTTGTGAGTTGATTTCAGTAAGTTTTTCACGTCATGGCGGGATCCTGGGGCATGATCCACCAAGAGCACAGTGGAAGAGACCTTAATGATCATTAAGACAACCTCTCATCTTACAAAGACAGCCATGGGCACTGAGTCTCTGAGTGGAAATGTGACTTTCCGAGGGTCTTACAACACATCAGAGCAAGGACCAAGACTAGACCCTTGACTAGCCCAGCTCACTTTCTACGGTTCTAGCAGCTTCCCTTTAAGAAATATCTGCCCTCTACCGACAAAGATCCTCTTCTGCCGTCATTGACTATGTCTTCTAAATTTGGAAATGCCTCCATATCATGTAAAATAGGCATGTTTGGGGGAGGGGGAGCAAAACAGACCTGGTTCCCAAAGCCCTTGTCTATAGTGAAAAACAGTGCAATGGCCGAATCCCAATTGCTTTGTTCTTTGTGATAATCCATATAATTGGGTCAGAGGGCTAATGACGTGGCTTGATGAGTCTTAGCCATATGCCTCCAGGATTTGCAGCCAGCTGCATGCCTGGGAGGAGAGCGTTCGTGATGGAAGCCCAGGCCTCCTCTGAAGGAAGCAGCGGCCAGACCAAAGCTGGAAGCGGGGAGCAGAATGGCCCCTGGTTATGAGGCCATTTTCTAGATGCTCCCTACACCCCTTCCAATCTGCTTGGTTTCTGAGCTGCCAAGTTCCTCCCAGACAGGCCCTTGACAAGGGCCTTTCCCGAAGATTCTGACTGCACTGAGAATGTGGTAGGCAGGGACTGCGCTAGTGTCAGTCTCTTCTCTCAGATCTGTAGTGAGCTGCTAATTAGTGTCAGTAATTGCTGGAGGAGAGGATAGCTGGCTGCCCATCAGCATGGGAAGGAGGGGGTGCCCATGCCCTCCCTCCCTCCTCACTCGCTCCTCTCTAGCGTTAAGCCATAAATCTATATCGGTTTAAATCGGCTGTTGGGCGGCTCGTTGCAAAGGATGTCAGTGGAGTCACGTCAGGTTAATGGGTTTAGCTAATGTATGGGCGTAAGGATGAATAACGCGATCGTGCATCAGAGCCAAAGGTGGGAGGATGGAGGTCTTCCAGAGTCATCAGAGCGGAGGGCTCCCAGGTACACTTGGGGGAGGAGTCCCAAGAAATCCTTTTCTTGGGCTACTCTGTTAAAGGAACAAGAAAACAGTACTTTCTATGAGCCACAGGCCAACAATGGCATGGAGGAACAGGAGGCTCAGATTTCGTGCAGATCTGCAGACTGAGGTTCTACTACTGGTGCTGCCACAAATGCCTATAACCTGGGGCAAAGGATGAGCTTCTCAAAGCCTCTGCTTCCCCATCACCACAATGGGGCTAGAAAGAGCATCTATCTTATGGCCTCATTTAGAGATTGAAATGAGTAAATGTACACACAATGTTCGGTGTAATGCTGGGTATATAATCATTATTCATAAAGTGAGCACTTAATAAATACTGTGAAATAAAATAAGTAATACACCTGGAACAGGGGTGCTTATGTGCTAGTATATTTCAGTGGGATTTCATACAGATCCTTGTATCTCTTTGCAGTTAGCTCAGGGGACCAACTGGTTTCTGACTGCCCTGTGGTCATTCCCTTTTCACCAGCCCTCTCCCACGTTCTTGGCATTGGTATATGAGGAAGAGGTAGAGGAACTGTGACCACCTGATTTCTGTGCCATGTGTAGCCTCTGTACCATATGTGCACCATGCATTAATGCCCACTGTGGCCATACTGAGAGCCCTATTTATGTCCCAATAAAGCATTCTAAGACATACTGCAAAGCTTCAATCATTTAGATACAGAATACCCAATGATATAGAGCAGTTGTATTTTAGCTTTATTTGCACGTGGTGTGAATATAAAATGATGCTATCGATATGTGTGTGTAGATATATGTTTTTACCTTCCATTTCCCAAAGATGTAGGTATATTTTTGCCTGTGATATTCATTTGTTTAGTAAATATGTAATGTATATTATATTCTTATTTTTATATGTATGTTTGCTAAGAAAATGTATATTGTCCATGTGCATACACATCTCTTCATTTATTCATTCAGCAAATATTTATTGAGCACCAAGTGAATTACAGAATTGTAGAGCTAGAAAGAAAGGACCTACAGTCATCCTATTTAGGGCTCTTAATTTAGAGAAGAGGAAGGTGGGATCTTATCCAGATAAGTCTCCCCTTCCCACTAGGGAAGCTTCTCCCCCCGTCTTCACTCGAAGTCCATGGCTCATCAATATAATTACCTTATTAACAGGCCTCAGTAGCTCTCCTCTCCCTCCATGTCCTGCTGGACCATCCAGACCACAGTTTTGGAAAGCCTAGCTATCTTCCCCTTTTGTCTTCCCCCTTCCCCTCTGTTTTCTTCCCTTTTCCCTTCCCCAGAGCAATTACATTTAGCTGAATAAAAGCCTAGCTTGATTGTACTTCATAACCTCACACCTCCATCTCAGGGAGTATGGCAGAATAGTTAGGAGCCAAGGCACATTGCCTAGGTTTGTATACTAGTTCTGCCATGCTCCAGCTGTGGTAACATGGGCTAAGTAGTTAAACTCCCTGTGCCCTGTTTTTGTCATGTAGAATAAGGGTAGCAATATTTATTTCATAAGGTTGTTTTGAAGGTTAAGGAATTAAAAATATATGCCGCATTTAGAGCAGTGCCTGGCGCTACAGAGGTATACGTTCATTATTATTACTGAATACTCTGCATTGTTGTGCAAACTCCTCTATAGACACAATGGCTGCTAGGTCTTCAACCATCCAAACCACATTCCAGGCAGCAGAAAGGGCAAGGGGCTTCTGCCTACTGAGTCAGCTCCTTTAGGAGTCCTTTCCAGAAGGTTCGAACAGCACTTCTGTTTACAGCATCTAGCTTCATGGATGTGCCTGGCTATGAGAGAGACTGGGAAATGAGATCTTTATGGCAAACAGTACGGTGCCTGAGTGGGGATTCTGGTGCTGAGAGAAAAGTGAGCATGGAATCTCTTTAGACAATGGCAGATCATACTACATCTACAAGGCCAAATTTAATGGAGTCTTCTGTGACTTCTTCTCCGTTAGCTGCCCAGGAACATCCATTCCACTCCTCTATATACACTTGTCTGTCTTGGCTTCTCTGAGTCCACACCCTATTGGTTTTCCTCCTTCTTCTCTGGCTACTGCCTTTCCCTCTATTTTGCTGATTTCTTCTCTTTTTCCCAATTTCTGTACGTAATGGGTCCTAGTTTATGACTGAACTCCCTTCTCCAGTTCCACTCACTCCCATGTGGGCGAATGCCCCACTCACGCTGCCGATTCCCAGATTTCCATGTCTAACCCAGCCTTTACTCTAAACTCCACACTCATACCTACTTGCCATCTCCTCTTCACTCGTATACTGAATAACCATCTCAAAATTTACATTTTAAAGCATAACTCTTGATTTCCCATCAATGGGTTTCTTTCCCAGCCTTCCACATCTCAGCACAAGGGCACACCCCCAATCTGCTTGAAGTTCAACACTCTAGAAGCTACCTTTGATGGCTCCTCATCCTTTAACCCTCTACTCCCATTTGCAACCCCCAAAGAATTCTCAAATCTGTCCACCTCTTCCCACCATGGTGAGCATTGCTGTGGTCCAACCAGCAACATCCCTCACTTTGACTGCTGTGAGTCCATCTTAATGCATCTCCCTACCTGCATGCTTTGCTTTGCCCTACAGTAGAGCCCAGTGGCTGAGTGTCAGAACTCTGGAGCTAGGTGCCTGGGTTCAAATCTTAGCTCCAGCATGTGCTAGCTATGTGACCTGAACAAGTTTCTGAAGTTTTTTTTGTCTCAATTTGTTCATCTATAAAATGAGAATAATGATGGTACCTATATCACATGGTTATTATGAACACTAAATGAGTTAATATATGTAAGCACTCAGAGCAAAGCCTGGCATGTAATAAGCACAATCAATAAATGTTAGCTATTATCATCAACTATTATTACCACGCATTTTTCATGGAGTAGCCAGAGTGATCTTTTAAAAACATAAATTAAATCCTATCATTCCTATGCTTAAAACTCTCCAGTGATTTCCCTTCCCAGTTGCAATAAAATTCTAGCACATTACCAGGGCTAAAGGTCCCACATAACCTAACCCTTGGCTCCTCCAATCTCTGCTCATAGCTCTGTCCCCATCAAGCATGATCCTCCAGCTACACCTACTTCATTTTCAGTCCTTTAACATTCCAAGCTCCCCATTTTCTTGGGCACATTGTCCTCGTTCTTCCCTCTGTCTGGAATGAGTGTCCCTCTGTCCAACTGCTCATAGGGGTGACTTCTCTTTTTTCAGATCTCAGCAACATGACCTCCCCCTCTGAAAAACCTTCTCTGACCATGTGCCTGAAGGACTGTCCCTGCCCTGGTCATTCTCTGTCTTCCTTTTCCATGGTACATAGCACAATTTTCAGTTATCTTCTTGGTCTGTTTGCTTATATTGTAGTCTCCTTCTCTTTTCCCTCTACTACAGTGTGGGGTTTCTGAGACCATAGACCTCTCTTGTCTTGAACAGTCATGGATCCAAGGACCGAAAACAGCGATGGCACATAGTAGGTGTTCACAAACCAGCTGGCAAATGAAAGAGATGACCCTTGAGCAAGATTTCAAGGAAGAAACAGGAATTTTTCACATATACAAGGAGAGCAAGTAATTGAGACCAAGAGAACAGCATTTGCAAATGCATCCAGGTGTGAAACAGAGTATTTGCCTTGTTATCAAAAAAGTGTAGTGTGGCCCTCAAAACAGCAACACTGACCTCACCTGAGAGCTTATTGGTAATGCAGACCCTCTGGTCTCCAGCCTAGACCCACTGAATCAGAATCTGCATTTTAAAAAGACTCCCAGGTGATTCCTTTGAGAAGCTCTGAAATACTATGTTCAAGGAACCAGAAATCACCGTTGGGACTAGAGCATAAATTACAAAGGGGAACATGTTATCTAGGATATCAATTCACCTGCATGTTACAGATGCAGAATAACAGTGGCTCAAAAACACCAGATAAGTCTATCTGCATCTTAGGTCAATGTCTAGGCTAACTGACCACGTTTTGCTAAGTTTAGCAGAGGCCTGGACCATTCTCAGCAGTCTGGCGAGGTGAATTTTCTTTCCCTGTCCCCTGATGAAGATTGTCTGAGATTTTGAGCTGCCATTTTGTGCTCAGTTGAAGCACTCAGTGCGGGGCTGTGTTGCGCAATCACCAGGGAGTGCCTTCTACCTGCCAGGCAGCGTGCTGGGGACACAGGGATGAGGGGATGTAATCATCCCTCAAGGAGCTTGGCATGAAAATGGGATTCCTAACACAGTTCCAGATCCCTCTGTGTGACTCCCCAGGTTTCCCTGTCAGGAATAAAGGTCAGCAGTGAGAGGAGGAGGAGTCAAGGAGTGAAGCCTCAGAGGACTTAGGTTGGGGAGAAACAGGATGGGAGGGAGTTAGAAGGCTTCAGTTTTTTCCTGTAAGAGATCCACTGGAGCAACAGAATAAGGACAGCAATGGATTCTAACACATCAAGTAATAGAAAAAGGAATCCATGAATCTAGAGCGATACTAAAAATTGTAGAGGGAGAGAGAAAGACTTTGTATGGAAAACACCAAGCACTGTATGAGGAATGGTAGAATTAGATGACCGCCATTTTGCAACCGTTAGTATAATAATTGGTTTAGATAAGTATTACCAACAGATGCTAAAACTATCGTATTAAAAGTTATTTGGGAAAGGACGTACATAGGCTCTCACTCAGTGTCCCGCAGAGCACTGACTAATTACTCAGGTGAAAGGGACAACCTTTTATCTTTAAAAGAAGAAATCTGGTAGACACCATATTTACCTTACCATATGATAATATGAAAGTCATCAGTGATAGGGCTAATTGGAATCATGTAACTCTGAGGATTATTCTGAAGAGTAACTGTCTTATGCTATTCAAAAGTGTCAGTATCACGGGAGGAAAAAGGCTGAGGGCCAGTTTTAGATTATGGGTTAACCAGAAATGACGATTAAGTGCAACACAAGATCCTTGATTAGGTCCTACACGACAAAGAAATATTCAAAGGACATTACTGGAACAACTGGGGACATCTGAATAGGAACCATATATTAGATAACAATTCTCTAATATGCTGAGCAAGATCACAGTATTGTGGCCAGGCAGGAAAATATTCTTTTTCTTAGAAGATACATGCTAAAGAATTTAGTGGTGAAGGGTCATGAAGTTGCCTACTCTCCAACAGCTTAAAGGGGTGGGGGGGAAGTATATAGAGGAAGAGATAAGATGAATGTGGCAAAATATTAAGAGTTGGTGCATCAAGGTAAAGGGTAATCAGGTATTCATTGCATTATAATTGTAACTTTAAAGTAGGTTTGGGGCACCTGCATGGCTTAGTCGTCTAAACAACGACTCTTGATTTTGGCTCAGGTCGTCATCTTGGGGTGGTGAGATCAAGTCCCGCATTGACTCAGCACTCAACAGGGAGTCCTGC
This sequence comes from Enhydra lutris kenyoni, assembly GCF_002288905.1. NCBI lineage: Eukaryota > Metazoa > Chordata > Mammalia > Carnivora > Mustelidae > Enhydra > Enhydra lutris. Next base: position 26,711,971 of record NW_019154093.1, on the reverse strand, counting down.
TTGAGAGTCTCTCCCTCTCCCTCTGTGCCACCACCCCCCCCAACCTGTGTGCTCTCTCTCTCTCTCTAAAATGGGTGGATAAATCATTTTTTAAAAGTAGGTTTAAATTTTGTTTTACATAAGAAGAGTGTTTTACTATCCCTGGGAGCTGATCGCATATCGACCAGGTTCAGTGTATACGGTGGAGTCTGAAAACTCCCATCATTTGGGATTTGGTTTAGGCCAGCTGCTTCCCCATCAGCCTGTACCCCAGTAAGTGGATTTGGCCCTGAGCAGAAGGGAGGGGAGCTGGGGTTCTGCGGGCTCACATTTAGCCTCTGTCTGAAGCTTACATCATCTGCTTCCCTTTGGAGTGTCTTCACTAACGAGCCGTGAATGCACAGTGCCTGACAGACTGGGCAACACCGTGGATGAAAGACTACTTTCCACTTTCCTTTTCGGCAAAGATTGCGACCGAAAGCCACCCACCCTCCACATCTAGGCTCCCTTTCCTGCCGATTGGGGAGGGTCTGGGAGAAAGGGGCAGAGGAGGTTCTGGGGCTTTCTTTGCAGGGCTCGGGGTGGGTAGGGGAGCTAAAGATGAGATGAAATTCTGATCGGGGCGAGTGAATTTCAAGAACATTTTTATTCACAGATGGCTGAAGAGAAATACAGAGAACAGGCCCCAGCACCTCGTCTTCCTAGCTGATTGCAGGGAGGGGGAGCTTGCTAATGAACACATTGATTTCCCAGCTCCTTGGAACAATAGCAAATGCTTTTTGCAGTTATTAATTGGGATCCCACAGCAGGTGTGGGGGATGGAAGGCTCTGGTGATTCTAAGTTTATCTCTGGGGGTTAGGAGAACAGAAAGAATTTAAAGAGCAAGGAAGAAGTTCGTGAACTATCACAGCGAGAGAGCTGGACTGGACGCTCCCAGGATGACTTCAGCTCTCACCTTGCTGTGAACAGCTGAACCGCTTTAATATTTGTTGTCCTCATTGGAAGAAGTTAGGGTACTCGTTTTCTTTCATAAGGATGAAATGAAAACCAGCTGTCCTAGCTACTTCAGGTACAGAGTGCTTTGTAAACTTTCCAGGTTACACACCATTTGTTCTTCTTGCCAGTCATTTGTTTTAAAAGTGTTTATTAAGCACCTACAGTGTGCCAGTTTCTGTGCTAGGTTCAAGGAATGTGGCGTGAACTTGGAAATACAGCTCCTGCCCCCATGGAACCTGTGGTGTAGCAAGGAAGAGGGCATTGGTCAGGTGATTACAAAAGCACCGAGATACGCCAGCTGCTGTTCCAACAGGAAGCATAAAATAGGCTGACCCTGGAAGTCAGGAAGGTCTCCTGCGGGAAGGAATCCCATTAAGCTGACCCAGCATAAGCAATAATGCTATCAGCCTTCCCCTCGGACCAGGGTCAGGGACTTAAGTGCCTAGGTTAGCCAGATGGACAAAGGTCTGAAACCTTGTGTAGGATGGATGGACTCATATCTCCCCACCAAGGTGAGATGAGCCCATGTGTCCTCGGAGTGACTCCTGCAGTCCTGCTAAGGTCACTTAGCCTTGTCTGCTAGGCAATCCTAGAACGGGGTATTCCTCATTCTTGTGAGGCTGACACGCTGATAATAAATCTCGAGCTTTCCCACAGTGGTCAGGCGAATCTCCCCACTCCCAAATGAAGAAGCAGCAGGAAACCGAGGTCTCCTCCGATCCCCCTAGCATTCCACAGTGCACGGTCCAATTGTATCTCTCCGTGGGAGTCTCCTCCATCCCAGTAGCTCAGTGCCTGCCATGTCCCCTAATGACTGCCATGAGCCTGTGCCCAGTGGCACTCACTCATGGTGTCCATCCCCAGTCCTAGCCCAACACTGCCTTTTATAAAATAACCCTTGAAAAACAGGATTTCCGGACACAGACAGGATAGTCTAGATGAGAAAGCAGATGTCAGGAAGGGAGGTTTCCGTTCACTTCCATTGGCGATGTGTTTCCTGAGTAGCCACAAGGAGAGAAATTGGGCGCTGAGCACAGAGTGCTCAGAGGTACATCTCCTTCTAGTGGCGTGCAGGGCAGGACTGTGAAACAAATGCTGTGTGCTGTGTGAGGGTTAAGACAAAGGTTAGAGGAAAGTATCATGGGGGCTTCTGAAGGACCTTTTTTTGCCTGCCATTGACCAGGGGATGGCTTTGTGTAAATCAGCAAAACATTGTTGCTTTGTGGACTTTGGTTTCCTTCTCCTTTTCAAGTTGTGGGGTGGGGTGGGTAGTGGTAATGATGGAGGTATGGTCTGTGCATGTTGGTTGGGAGTCTGGAGCTGATGCGGGTGTGGGGGGCAGGCGGTGCAAGGGGAGGATGGAGAGTAAGGTAGGGAGTAACCCCTAAGACACCTTCAACTGTCTTGACCTGTATTCTGTCAAGCCTCTGTCTGTAATCATTTACCAGTCCGTAAAATGGTTATAAACACCGCTTGTGTTAAGGACTTCCACATCTAAAAATGGGATCAGATCATACACTTTCCACTTTGCCTCCAGGAGCCACATGAAATTAGGATATAGCTTCTATTTCATGAGGAAACCTTTTTTTTTTAATCATGTACTATACTCTCTATTCAAGACTTCACAAAAGAAAAAAAAGGAATAAAATTCACACGTTTGCAAGAAACTGCTGATGCCTTTGAATATCTTCCCACAAGCAGGAAAACCTGGTATTAAAAAAAAATTTGAATTTCCCACATATGAAAGAACACATCTATTGATGATATGGATGAATAAAACCATTAAGTAAATGTCGTTTAGGTTAAAACAGAAAAGCTGCACCCTTATTCCGTGTCTCTGGAACAAACCAGTCCCCACCCCCGCCCTACTCACAAAGGGCAAGGAATGGGTGAAAAAAGATTGCATTTGTTTCTTCAGTTAATGCACACATACACAAAAGGTAGACATATTCCAGGAATATCAAAGATCAGCTGGGTATATGTTCTACGTGCATTAACCCATTTAACCCCAGAACAATCCTGTAAGTGACTTGACTATGATCATCCTTTTTTCACAAGTGTGGGGACAGAGAGGCCCCAGAGGATCATAAAGCCAAGAGGGGACGGCACTGGGAGTTGAACCCAGGCAACAAGAGCTTTAATGTCCGCAGACTTAAAAAAATATATAGGCCACTTGCCAATACAAGACTTATGAAGTCTAATAAACGTGGGCCACATATTTGCTGCCTGATGAGCTTCTTTTTACTAAGGCCCCTTGGTCCAAAATCTCTCATATTTGATATAAAACCTTCATCCAAAAGTTGACTATCCTGTACACGGGGCCTCATTATAATTTCTTACAACTCCATGTGAATCTACAGTTATCTCGATACAAATTTGAGAAAAGTTGACTAACATCATACATGCTGTTAAACAGTTTCTAATGTACCAGTGAATCAAAATTTAAGTTATAAAAGGACCTGTTTTAGAGTTAAAGTCACTCTGGAAATGTAGAGAAATACTGTACGGAAATATCCCAGCCATCGGGAGTGGTAGGCTTGAAAATAAGATGGGTCAAGGTCTCTGTCAAGCTCTGTCTTGGGAAAGCCCCTTAACCTGCCTGAGCCTCAATGTCCTAAATATGTAAAAAGGGGCAGGGGTGCCTACACTATTGCCTCATTGGGAAAGGTCAGGCTTGCAGTCAGGGCTGTCTCATGCCCAAGCTGCTTGCTCTTAGCCCACTATAAGCACCCCGAGTCATAGGCGATAGGTGCCTGCTGCAGGGAAGAGAGCCTCATGGCACCTGTCTCTAGTCCCTGCCAATTACCCCTTCAGCTGCTATCCTGAACCCATAGCAGGGTGCATGGTCATCTCCAAGGTGCTCAGAGCCTCCCCTCCCCTGGTGATTCCCCCTCCCACTCCTCGAGTGAGAAACGTCCCTCCCACCTCTTTGTGTAGTGCCAAAGCTTCTCCCACCATTTCCCTCTCCCTTTAAAAACATTGGCTGGGGAGAGTGGGGAGGGGAAGGGAGGGGAGGAGAGAAGAAGGGAAGGGAGGGAAGGGGTACCTTTGCCAGGTACTGTATGCAAAGGGGCGCTAGCAGGGCAGCCCAGCCCTAAAATGGATCAGGTTTCCAACAGGAAGGCAGGAGGCGGCCTCTGGCCTAGAGAAATCTAGAAGATGCTATAATTGGTGAAAGTCAGTGTTGCTAAACGAGAAATTTTGTGAAATCAATTGAGAGAAAAATCAATATGGGATTTTTTTTTTTTTCCCCACAATGAAAAGACAAGATTCCCACACAATTAAGAACTGGGCCGCGGTTTCCACACTGCCTGTCATGTTCTCTCGTTTCTGTGCCACAACTGTTCATCAGAAATAATTAAACATTTTCCCATGGGCAACAATTACTTGCTTAAAATATTATGAGTAAGGAGAATACATTTATAATTACCTAACCTTTCTGAAGGTGAAAATATATATTATCCTTTGATAGAACAGAAAAAGGAGTTCCTGGATATGCCGGCTCACTGTGCTGTATCTACCCAGATTACACTAATTGCCTTAAGGGATTGAATAATACTGTTTTACACACCCAAACCTTCCCTTTCATTGTCTGGAACTTTTAGGCATTAAACAATGGCTCCTCTTTCTGGTTTTTGTAAGTCATTCAATAGCCAGCCTGTAGCTATCCAGATTGTCAAACACCATCTCTGAATTGTCCCCAAGCTGGAACATAATGAGAGTGGCAAGGTCTCTCTTTTCTTTCCTTCTGCCTTCCTCCCTTCCTTCTTTCCTTCCCTTCTTCCTCCCTCCCTATTTCTTTCTCTTTCTCTCTTTCTTTCTTTCCCTTCCTCCCTTCCTCCTTTCCTTTTCTTTTTTCTTTCCTTTTCTTTTAATTGAATCATAATTGGCATGCAATATCTTATTAGTTTCAGATGTACTTCATAGAGACTCAGTATTTTTATACATTACAAAATGATCTCAAGAAGTCTAGTTACCATCGGTCACCATACAAAGTTATTATAATATTATGAACTATATTCCCTGTGCTGTACATTACATCCCCATGATTTAAAAATTCTATAACTAGAAGTTGGTACCTCTAAATCTTCACCTGTTTCCTGCCCCCCAACACCTCTGCACTTTGATAAACCAACAGTTTGCCTTCTATGTTTGAAATTGTTTCTGTTTTGTTTGTTATGTTTTTAGATTCTACATGTAAGTGAAATCATATAGTATTTGTCTTTCTCTGTCTGACTTACTTCACTTAGCATAATCCCCTGTAGGTATATCCATGTTTTCATGAATGGCAAGATTTCATTATTTTGGGGGGTAATATTCATACACACACACACGCACGCACACCCCCCCCCACATCCTCTTTATCTGTTCATCTATCAGTGGACTTAGGTTGCTTCCCTACTTTGGCTATTGTAAATAATGGTGCAATGAACACAAGGGTGTTTTCATTTTCTTCAGATAATTACCCAGAAATGGAAATGGGTTGTATGGTAGCTCTGGTTTTAAATTTTTGAGGACCTTCCATATTGTTTTCCACAGTGACTGTCCCAGTTTATTCCCTCCAGCAGTGTGCATGGGTTCCCTGTATGCTATATCCCCACCAGCACTTGCCATCTTTTGTCTTCTTGATAATAGTCAATCTGACTGGTGTGAGGTGGTACCTCATTGTAGTTTTGACTTGCGTTTTGCTGATGATGAGTGATGTTGAGCGTCTTTCAATGTATCTGTTGACCTTCTGGATCTTTTCTTTGTAAAGTATCTATTCATGTCCTCTGTCCAGTTTTAAATCAGGTTCTGTTTTTTGAATATGAGGTTGTATGCGTTTTTATATATTTTGGATATCAATCCCTTATCAGATGGAGGATTTGCAAATATCTCCTTCCATTCAGTAGGTTGCCTTTATATTTGGTTGATGGTTTCCTTCACTGTGAAGAAACTTTTTAGTTCGATGTCATCCCATGTTAATTTTAGCTTGTGTTGCCTTTGCCTGAAGAGACAGATTTAAAATATATATATAATATATATATATATATATACATATACATACAAATATATATATAGCTAAGACTGATGTCAAAGAGCTTACTACCTATGTTCTCTTCTAGGATTTTTTTATGGTTTCAGAGCCTATATTTAAATCTTGAATCTATTTTGAATTTGCTTTTGTATATGGTGTAAGAAAGGGGTTCCGTTTCATTGTTTTGCATGTAGCAGTCCCGTTTTCCCAACACCATTTATTGAAGAGACTGTCCTGTCTCTATTTCAGCTTCCTCTGTCATAGAGTAATTGATCACATATGTGTGACCACATATATAATACATATGGGGGCTCTCTATTCTATTCTATTGATCTGTGTATCCATTTTTGTGCAGTACTATAATGTTTTGATTATGATAGCTTTGTAATATAGTTTGAAATAGTCTCTCTCTTTTTGGAGTTACTTTGTTAACCATTTGCTGACACAAGCCATGAGCCCAGTGTTTTGCATATTTTTACAACTTTCCTGATTTTGCCTTAAACATACACTGTGAAAACATAATAATCACAGTAGTTAACACTCTGAGGGTTCACATCCTTTCCGGCATTTCCAAATGCCTTATGTAAGCTATCTCATTTAGTGCTCACAACAATTCCATGAAGCAGGTTACTATTAACATTCCCATCTTACAGATGAGAGAACCGCGGCCCAGACATAATCAGTAACTCACCCAAGATGGCGCAGCTAAGTAATGGTGAGGCTGAGGTTTGGTCCCAGGTCTATTCCTTTAACCATGCCATTGAACTAGCGCTCAAATTTCTCTATCAAGTCATTTTCATTCCACGTTTTTTGTTAACTTGAAATTTTTTTTTTTTTTCAGTAAAATACTTCTCAGAAGGCTGGCTGCAATCATGCTTTTATGTTAAAGACTTTGTTTTTCTAACTTCTTTGGCCTTGATGCTAGTTTTCAAGTCTAAAAGCAAGTAAAACAATGGCGTAGCATTTACCACTTCCTGAGTCCATATGCTGGGCTAAGCACTGATCAAGGATCTTTACCTCCTTCCTGCCCCTTTCCCTATACACACGATAACGATGCAGGTAGATAATATCCTTTACTTACACATGGGTAAACTGAAGCCCAGAGGGTTAAGTGATAGAACCAAAGTCACCAAGGTCAAGGAGCTAGTAATTTGTCCAACAGGGACTTCCAGGCATATGCCCATTTCACTCAGCCGATTTTATCACAGGTATTGTGTGGCAGGCACTGTCCTGGGCTCTGGCAGTAGCACTGCCAGGGTCTCAACCCCAATTAGATCTCAACCCCACTACAAGCCAGGGCTGGGGTTGGATCCTACAACCACCGTGTCGTAGGGTCAGTGTTTGGTATTGCTATCCGCATTCTTTCTTCTGAAATATTCTCTCCCTCATTTTAGAAAAACTGAGTTTTGATAACTGTTCCACAGGATCTAAAGTTATATAACATTTTATGGAGGTTCTGTAGTCTTTTAAAAACAGCAGTATGGGGCAGCCTGGGGGGCCGAGTCGGTTGGGTGCCTGACTTTTGGTTTCAGCTCAGGGTCGTGGGGTCGTGGGACTTGGGGTCGTGGGACTGAACCTGTGTCGGGTTCTGTACTCAGTGCGGAGTCTGCTTGGGATTCTCTCCTCTCCTTCTCCTCCTCCCCCACTCATTCTCTCTCTCTTTCTCTCTCTCAGAAAAATAAAATATTTAAAAATAAATAAATGCATAAATAAAAATAAAAACAGCAGTACATATTTTTTTGTGTTTGCATATATCATTGGCATAAGGCTATTACTGCAGAACCCAGTGTCTGTCTCTGATTTTGTGTCTTTTCTTTCCTGCTGAACAGCAACACGGAAGCTCAGTATCTAGCATCGGCCCACTGTCAGAGCTAGATGACTCTGACCCAGGAATTAGGTGGATAATACAACAAAACTTATGATGTGGGGTCCCCTCTCAGGGACTACAGATTTTTTTTCTTATTTTGCAAATTCTCTAGAAGCAATAGTATTATGGTTAAGGCCACAACTCCTGGAGCAGACTGCCTGATTTCAAGCTTCATCTCCAACACTGACCTGCTGTGTAATCTTGGGCAAATTACTTACCCTTTCTGTGCCTCAGATTTCCTTATCTATCGAAGGAGGTTGGTGGAATCATAGTGCCTGCCTCATGGATGGACTGAATGTGTAAATATATGTCAGAGTTTAGGACAACAGGGCTCCATATGTGGGCCAAGTGTTGGCCCTCGTTACTGAGAGTCATCTGTAGACTTAAATTTCATTTATCATTTAAAAAGGCCTTATTTTTTAGGACAGAAAAATAGTGCCTCACGATCTGCTTTTTCAGCTCTCAAAGGGCAACCATGTTCTTTGAGTCTTCCCTTCTGGGGCATTCTACACGGCCATTCTGGTAAGGATGCTCTCAGTGCAAGCCTTCTGTGGGCTTTTCTAGTGAGCTAGAGGTCTGCATTGCAGCAACTTGCTACAATTAGCCCAGAGTGGTTTATGGATGTTGTTTTTAAACAGTGTGATGCAAGTGGATTATTTGAACAGGCTGTAAAGTTTTAATTGGTGCAGCTGATAAACTTCTCCCCGCTCCCACTCCTATAAGCCGTTAGGTGTTTCATGTTGCACACTGCGTAGTGAGATTAACTCCTGACTGTTCCTTTCCCTTTTGCTGTTGCCCCCTTACAAACCTCTCTCCACAGGGCAGCCCCAGTGATCTTTTTCAAATGCAAATCAGATACGACACTTTTCTTCTGAAATCCGTCTCTTTCCTTCCTATTGCGCTGAGAATACAATCCAGACTTCCCCAGCAGTACAAGGGCCGCCTCACACCTATGCTTCAAGCACACTGGCCTCCTTTAGGGTTCTAAAACATGCCAAGCTCCTTCTGAGACCAGGGTGCCTGCCTTTGTGATGCCGTCTGTCTGGAATATTCTTTCCTGGCTAGTCACAGGCTGGCATTTTCTCATTCTCATGGGCTCAGTTGAAGATACCGCTCTCTTACAGAGGCCTGCACAACCTCCCTGGCTTCAATGAGCATCGCCACCCCCATCACGGCCCTCTCCTTTAGCTTATTGCTTATTTCCCTACTAGAACATTTCCCTATCTGTAATTATTTCCTTTATATGTTTTCATGTTTCTTGCAAGCCTTTCCTGCTAGAATGTATACGTCAGAGGCCTGTCTGGCTTTCACTGTATCCTGTAATGCTCAGCACGAGAACCAAAGTGAAATGTACACAGTACATTTCAGTACAGTACACAGAAGGTTGACGAGGTTGCCTCTGGAGTATCTAGAACCAAATTCCCTACTTGATTTCGGTTTCTGCTTTCTTTCTTTTTTTAAGGATTTTATTTATTTATTTGAGAGAGAGAGATCACAAGTAGGCAGAGAGAGAGAGAGAGAGAGAGAGCAGGAAGCAGGGTCCCCGCTGAGCAGAGAGCCCGACGCAGGGCTTGATCCCAGGACCCTGAGATTATGACCTGAGCCGAAGGCAGAGGCTTAACGCACTGAGCCACCCAGGTGCCCCTTGGTTTCTGCTTTCAATGTCCTTAGCTAATTCGCTTGATTTTTTTTTTTTTTCAAAAGAAAATAAAACAAGTTTCTGAGTTGTTAGTAAACTACTATGACATTTATTTTAGTTTTTACTTTGTTAGTTTTACTTTGTTTATGCCCCTGAATAGGAGAGGTAAACATTCTCTCTGGTCAGAGTTTTATCTTCCCCTGAAATGGGACATCCTGTGTACTGCCGTAGGATCCTTTGTGAAAGAAAGCTGATTAGCGATGAGCAGGTAAATAAAGCAGTGGTTCTCAAAGTGTGCTTCTCAGACCCGCAGCATCACTGACATCGCCATCACCTGGGAACCCTCTAGAGGGCAAGTTTTTAGGAGCCACACTAAACTTACTGAATCGAACTCTGGAGGCTGGGCCCTAGCAATCAGTGTTTTAACAAGCCCTCTGTGCGATTCTGAGGAATGCTCTTAAGTTTCAGCTCCCCTGAAATCAAAGTAACCTTTGTCAGAGAGGGATGGAAACAGTGTAAGTTCCATGAATGTTTATGCAACTCAGTCGCTTAGAAATATATCATTAGCAGACTGTAGGAAAGGAATTGCTGGGGTGCCTGGGATTCGGAGTTAAACCAGGAAGGATCCCAGTGTGGAAGAATTCACTGTCTGATGTGGAGAGAGTGGCAAGTATACAACCTACTGTCGTATGTTCCTGGGCGTGCTGGCACGGAGGAAAGCAGAAAGAGCCGGCTGAGGAAGAACAGGCAGGAATTCTGTCAGTCGGGAATCTTCCAGAGTAGCATAGGGTAATGGTAAAAATGAGTGGGCTCCAGAGACAACTGGCCTGAGTTCAAGCCAACGCTCCCTGTTTACCAGCTTTGTGGCCCTGGCTGAGTTACTATTCAGCCTCGGTGTGCCTCAGGTTTCCTGTCTTAAAAATGACAGCGGTGACACTAGCATAGGGTACTTGTGCGAGCACATGTGTTCTAAAGCAGGAGGGCTTGGAACAGCACAGGGTCCGTTGCGAGCGCGCGGTATTAACTGCTATCATGGTCATCATCCTACTGCAAGCACCGGCTTTCAGCTCTTCCTAATTCTTGAGGGCAGGTGAGTGAGGGCGAGCAGAGCTTATTAAGGCAAAGTTTCCAGCCTAGGTGGCAGCCGATCTTGCTACTCAAAGCATAGTCCCTTTCCAGCAGCGTCACCATCCTCTGGGGGCTCGTGAGGAATGAAGCACCTCGGGCCTCACCCCAGATCAGCTGAATGGGAACCTGCATTTTAAGAAGAGGTCCAGGTAATTTTTTTTAAAGCCAACTTCAAAAAAATGGAGAAACGTAGAATAGTGATTCAGAATCCCAGCTGCACATCCTTGGCAAAAGCACTGAGGTCAGGAGACAGCCCCTTGCAGGTCTGGGTTGTGGGGCTGTGTGTTTGCAACAGGACAACAGGAAGCAGCAGGAGAGGAGAGGAGCTATGCAAAAGCAAGTCCCCCCCCCCCCCCCGACACCCACCCCCCTGGCAGGACACAACCTCAGCCCTAGGTAGGTGTGCAGTAGGGGTGGTGTTCTGTGTGTGGGCGCTCAACGTGGAGGCCGTGGCCGGGCTCGAGGTTGGCAGAGCCAGTGCAGGTGGAGGCCAGGGAGGGGTTTCTGAAAGAAAAGGGGAGAGTCCGAGGCAGTGAAGGCAGAGAGGAGGGAATGAGTCTAAGAATTATCAGAAAATGGATCCGGCTGAGTAGGACGACACCTCGGCAACGAGGAAAGCAGACGAGGCCAGCATGATTTTAAAGACTGAGTTTACAAATCTCCTCTGCGGAAGTTTTTGTTCAGAACCCTTTTTAAGGGTTTCTGTCTGGTTCAGTTTCCCAAAGAAAACAGAATGCTGAACCTTCCATTGTTATCCACATAGGGATTTCTTGCAGCACACTCAAAAAGCATTTGGGATTGTTTCCTGTGGACGAGGGTTTAGAGACAAAATGTCCTGGTGGACCTCAGGAATGGTGGTGGCATTTTTCCATCTTAGTCCAATGTTTCCAGCCGTCTGTTCAATTACAGCAAAACTTGATTTCCTCAAATCCCTTATAGCATGAGTCATTCCAAGCAAGGAAAGTTTTCAGGTAGCTGAGGGCTAATGTGTGATGTGCAGAAACTTCTAAAATATACTGTCTTTGAGGACATAATTTAATGCATTATTTTTCACGGGTTTTTTGTTTTGTTTTCTTTTGTTTTTAGCAGTGAGAGGTTTTTGTTTGTTTTTGTTTTTGAAGTAGAAATATGGAATCCCAACATATAAAACAGAATAGAGTTACTTCAACTAAAAAAGGAAGGAGCAGGCCAAGTCCCTGGCACTTGCCTTTCAATTTATCCATAATTTGTTCCCTGAGAGTCCACCACAGATATCTTGCACCCTGTAGAACTGTTGGAAATACTTTGTTTTAAAATGAACTTATTCTCTACTGATTTCATAAAGAGAAGAATCAAATGTAATTTTTTATGACTGGGGGCTTTGTCATTGGTATCATTATTAGGATATGATTGAGTTGGGGCAGACAACTTCCACTGCAAGACACAGAAATCCAGCACGAATACAAGAAAAATTATGACTTTCCCAGCCCATGTCACTGGGAAGTCTGGAAGGGATGGTCGGGTACCAAGCATGGTTGCATCTAGGTGCTCAATGACTTCATCAGGGTCCATTCTCTCTCTCTCCGTCTATGGATTATACCACTCCCTGTTGCTCAATGTGTTAAAATGCAGCAGTATCCACTCCCGCCAAAGGGAGCTCTCTGCTTGTGGCTAACAAGATAATTTTGGCAGTCTCAGGTGAGATCCTTATAGGTCTTGGAACAGAGGCTCTCTCCCTCAGTCTCCACATATCAGTTCTTGTGTCAAGACTCCTAATTATCCTGCCTGGGTCACCGGCAGACCGCTAAGGCCAGTGGACAGGTAAGTCATTGTGATTGACAGTTCCTCCAGAATCCTATAGGATGGGCCAGCTGTAACAAGGATGCTGTGCAGACGACAGCAATAGGTCTACTACAGAGTTGCAGGCTCCTTTAAAAAAAAAAAAAATCCTGAATTCATACTGTGTGCCGGGCACTGTTGTAGAAACCAAAGATGAGGCACAGAAAACACCCAGAACTGAGCATGTAGGAGCTACACATAAACCACACACTAATATAATGCAATGAGTTGTGACCAAGGGGAATAGGCAAAGTGTTCTGAGAGAAATGCTCTTTGGCTAGGTGAGCAGTTAATTGTGCCAGAGGAAATCAGGGAAGGCTTCACATAGGAGGTGATCTTTGATGGCCTTGGCATGGTGGAGAAGGAGAGAGGAGCATCTGGGGTGGAAGGAACAGAACACGGAAAGGCATAGAGGTACAAATGAGGTTGGGCCGTCAGAGGTCAGGAGCTAGGGCTATTCACCTGGCAACAGAATTGGCTTTCTTTCCTCAGTTTATCCACACACCCCCTCCGCATTTCCCCTTACCTTCTGTTCCCTCCTTCTTCCAGGAGAGGTATGACCCTTGCAAAAGCTGGAGAGATGGTGTATATCCATGGCAGCTCTCCCAGAGACTGCAGACCTGCAGTCTGGAAGGTCCTCAGGGCAGCACCACCCCTGCTTTAATTCCCATTTACCCCTGTGCTCCCCACCTAAGGATCATCCCCTTCTTCTCTCTTCATCTCTTCTTTCTTGGGTTCTGTTTTTCTTGTTGCTTCTACACTTTTCCATCTTCTTATGAAAAGAACGATCACCACTTTTAAAGACCATGAACCAATCAGAGTATTTCTCTGTTTTTGTTTGTTTGTTTGTTTCCCAACGCATGATACACATGGCAATGACCTGGAGAGCTTACACCAGTTTTCCAGTGTGAAGGGCTCCACCCCCAGAGACTGTGACTCACGGAATTGGGTGGTGCCTGAACTTAAGGAAGTTGTCAGTCTCCCCCACGTGACTCTAATATGTAGTTTGAGAACCCCTTCTACATTCTGGGCACAGAGTGCATCATGTACTCACTGGGGCTTTGGAACTTTCTCAGGAAAGCCTGTTCAAGGTTCCCCTGCCTGAAGGTCCTGTGGCAGGAGAGGGCTAGTCCCTTGATAGTAACCAAGACTTTGCTGTGGTCAGATTTAATGAGATAGTCCCAGGCTTGTTACACTGTTGTCTTGTTCATGAAAATTATGTTTTAGCCCTCCAGACATCTAATTTTGCAAATCAGTGTCAAGTATAGAAAAGATTCTGTCACTTGAGAGCAGCACATTCAGTAATTTTAAAGGTCAGAGACCAAATGTGGAAATTAGCTTTCAGCTATAGAAGTACATTGACTTACACACAACAGAAAACATGATCTTATGGCATACTGGCTATTGACGCATATATAAATTAGTCCATTAGATGTACTGATACTGATACCTCAAGTGCTTATAATCATAGCCCTCATTTATGGAGTGTCTACTTTATGTCAGCCACTAACTATACTGCAAATAGTTTACCTCAAATCCTCATGATAATGCTGCAAGTAGAAACCTCAGGGTCATAAAAGGAAGGGAATGTACCTGGGGTAATCCAGTCACAGTGCTAGAGCTAGGATCCCACGCCTAAGCAAATCTCCCATCTCGAGGGGCGCCTGAGTGGCTCAGTCAGTTAAACCTCTGCCCTCAGCTCAGGTCATGATCTCAGGGTCTTGGGATAGAGCCCTGCTTCTGGTTCCCCGCTCAGCGGGGAGTCTGCTTCTCCCTCTCCCTCTGCCCTTCTATCCCCTGCCCCTACTCTTGCTTTCTTTCTCCCTCCCTCCCCCTCAAATACATGAATAACATGTTAAAACAAAAACAAAAACAAAAACGCTCCCATCTCTATAGCACAAACTCCTCATCAATGAGAATATTGTGCAAGCAGGGAGCATGCTGTCATGTGATGGGTGCCCAGGCACAGGGGTCTCCCTGTGTAGGAGAATCTGTCCCCGGAAGCCTTGCACACTAAGTATTCTTTTCTTTTTACAGAGTATTGTTGATTCGACAAGTGAAATATGATGATGGCTCGTGTTAATTTGTTGTTGTTTTCTCAGGTGTTGGTTCTGATCAATTTCCTCATTTTGGATTATCTGATTTGAGTGCATTGTATTGGGAGTAATTCAAAAGACAAGGATGGGTTGGTTTGTCTCTTTGAACTTTTAATCTGGGGAAGGGGAAAAGAATCCTAAGCTTTTGAGCTCTGGTTTTAGAGTTTATGTATTAGTCATTGAGGTAGAGAAGAACAAATTCCCAGTCACCCTCACCAGAAGATTACAAAGCATGTTTTGTTTCTTTTTTTCAGTTGGTCAGAAATTCTGTCTGCTGTTTTGCATCTGGGAGCAAAACTGAGCTCACTGGCAAAATGTCTGTTTTGATAAATCGAGAACAAAAAGACCAAAACTAATGACTTCCACAATGGAAGGTACCGTGGGAAATATAATATAGAGTAGCGGAATCGGGTGCTTGTTTACTCTGATTCTGTGTATCCATCTGATGGGGAGTATAAATAGTTTTCTTTACACAAAGGGACCCAGGGAATAGTGAATCAGAGAATAATTGACTTGTCTTGGTATGTTTGTGAATGTACATTTTTATCTGATGGCAAATATGCCGTTGGCCTTTGAGTCAGTCACCCACCATAGAATTGCCTCACCTCCTATGCACCGAAATTGAGTGCCCATCCCCCCTCCAACAAAACATTTCGAATTAGCATTAATCAGCCAATGTTGCATTTGAGGCCCTATGTGAAAGCCACCTACTGCAGCTGAATGCCATTCAGCAGGCAAGAAGTGATTTGCAATATAATTTAAATTAAGAGTTGGTTTCCTTTCCCATTTAGAACACACCAGTATGGAAAACTGGTTGTCAGACATGCTGGCGATGTGCATCCACTTGGCTATTCACTCAGAAAATGAAGTTTCCTGAGACACGGCCGCATCTAATTTATTTTTTATTTTTTCCCCTGTGAAGTTAACTTCAGCTTTTTAAATACAATGGCTACCCAAACCACAGAAAAATGAACACCATTAATTTTAATGCTCATAATGTAATGGAAGGAGATTATATTCAGTTGGGTTTTTTTTCCCCCTTTAACAGAATGTTTATTTGCCCCTCTCCTTACAAGTTAATTATTATTTTCCTCCCATAATACTCTGTTTATATCTGAGCAGCCTAACAGCATGTGTGTTAATGTCTTCAGTTCATGAATTGCTGGTGAGTCTATCATTTTGCAGTGTCTGTCACTAAAACATCAATAGCCTGGCAGTGTGCTGAGTGAATATGGGGCTGATAGGAATGCAGTGGGTTCCTTACAGAACCCTCTCATCTATTTTTATAAAACATTTAGTTTTAGTCGAGTTTCTTTTTTATGCATTGATTGGGATATTGAATGACTTTCCAGTGAATTATGTGGTAGTGAGTTAAGAATTGGTAACTTTTCCTCTTAGCATTCAGGTATTTATTTTTAATTCATCTTTTAAATCACTTAGAGCATACCCTGCTTATGCAAATAGTGTGCTAAGTCGTAGGGATTAAAAATAATTAAGATAAAGTCCCCATCTTCCTAGACGTCCTAGTTCTCAGCAGGAGTCTCCAGGCCTTAAGATGAGGGGTATAAGCGAATTGGGTTTAAAGTAATAGAGGGTGTGAAGGAGGGAGCTTTCCCTGGACAGGAGGCCTTCCAGGAAGACTTTGCAGAACAGGAGATGCTAGTCCTGGTTCCTGCAGAGCTAGGCATTGAGTTCTTCAAGTTGACAGTGGGGTAGTGAGTGTGGATGGGAAAAGGCAGTACTAGTAGAGGGAGTAGTGAATGCAAAGTGGGGAAGCAAGCCTTTGGAAGCTACTATATGCTATTTAAATGAGAATAATAGAAGCTGGCATTCAGGTGCTCACCATTTGCCACGCACTGTTCCAAATGGTTAGATCTGCAAACTAAAGTAAGCCCTGAAGTTGGTATTATCCCCATCCCCTTTTAGAAATTACAATTTGGAGAGAATTGGTAACTCCATCAGGACCAAGCCTGGAACACAGGTGTTTTCCCTCCAAAGCCAACAAGTTCAAATATTATGCTTGTCGTCTCTTTGCCCTTTAGAGACCTCAGTCCCTCTGTGTAGACCAGACGTGCTAATATTGACTGGCATTCAGGACTGTGTCTAAATGGGCATGGTCTTGGTCCCTATCGTGTGTGAAGAGGATTAAGTGAGATATGAAATATATGAAATGCTTAAAACAGTGTCTGGTACATACTAAAGCATTTGTTAACTGTTGGTATTATGATGATTAGTGTCTTAGATGTAATTCCCAATAATACTTGGGAATCCCAAGAGTATTTAGAAATTTAAACCCCTTAGGGATAGTGTACTGCAGAAGACATTGGTCAAGAAACACTTCATGGAGTTGGTGGCATTTGATATAGATCTGTCTGGCTTAATGGTAGAATTCCTACAGGTAGGACCTGGGGACAAGGTGAGTATTTTAGCAAGAGAGAATAGAACACAGAAATGCAAGCAGACTGGAAAATTCCATCATATTTGAGAAAAGTAAACTAATTTGATGAAACCAGAAGGCCTGCAAAGAGAAGCAGGGAAAGTAAGATTTAACAGATAGGTACAAGTTATCTACAAACAATGATATTTGTTGAGTGTTTGGCATTAGGTTTTTTTGTTTGTTTGTTTTGTTTTATTTAGTCACCATAAAAATTTTCCTAGGGTCATAAGCTCATTTTTTTCCATTTGAAGAAAATTGAGGTTCAGAGAAGTCCTATATCTTGTATAACCTAACCAGTGTCATATATCGCTTGTATAAGCTATACATAGCTTGTATAAGCTAACCAGTGTCATAACTTGGACTAGAACTGTGTCTGTGTTACTTAAAGTACCATGCTTTTTGGACCTTTAAATTTTGCAGCTTTGACCTTTTCTAATACATGATGAATATTTATGGAATGATGTTTTTCTAGTGAGAGTGCTGGGAAAGAAAAGTAAGAAAAAGTCAACCTGTTCTTCGTAGAGGTCTGCAGACCAACACTTAAAGCCCAACATTTTCCCAGTTATAGTCCATGTCTAACTCCATTAAGACAGAAAAAACTGGCGTCTCTGAGTCCCCATGCCCATATGCACCCTCAGGTTTCCTATTTGCGTGTTCCTGATATAACACATACCCTAGGTTATATCCCACCTCTGGAATAAGAGCTAATGGTCAAGAGTTAGGGCCTTGAAGTGGGTGCCAACCCAGAACCTCAGCTCCGCCCTGCATAACTGTGGTCACCAACAAGTTTCTTGAGTTCTCCATGTTTTTGTTTCCGTCTATGTTTAGTGGCAATAATAATAGTACCTATATCAGTGGGTTACTGCTAGGAATAATGGATTAATATATGTAAAGACTAAAAACTGTACTTAAAGTGCTATGCTCATTCATTAATATTAGCATCATTATTGTCATTATTAGGCCTTATATCTCACGTTTCTTTAAATAAAGAACCAAGACAGGCTCTGTTGGTGAGGGCAAGGGAAAGGTGTTTCTTCATAAACTGCTAAAGAGACGGTAAAATTCTACAGCCTTCCTGGATGGTAATTCGGCAATATTGATCAAAATTAAAAATATTTTCTTTACCCAATAATTCCATTCTTGGTATTTGTCCTACAGATAGATTCATGCCATGTGTACCTTTTGAATTTTAGCCTGTGTATGGATAACCCAGTCCAGATTTTTAAAGTACAGACTGATGAATGTTATTCTTTGTACCCTCCACGTAGTCTGGCACAATGTTAGGCACAGAGACCCTGACAATTCTATTTTGTTGGTTGGCTCTGTTCCTTGGGGTCTCCATGCCCCAGGCCCACCTCCATGCACCACACCCACTAGAATGATGCTTCCTGCTGACCTGCTCACTCCAAACCCCACTGTGAGGATTCACTTTGTATTGCATCCCCCTTTCTCCTTCCTTGGTTTGCTTTCAAAGTGACAGAGACTTCTTTCCCTGCAGCTATGTCCTCGGCTTTTCTCGATGACGATTCCTGATTTGTGGCCCTGGCAGTCTTGGGGGAAACACTGTCCCGTTTCTTCAGCCCAGACCCCGGAGCCTCCTTTCTCTCAGCGTCACCCCTACCCAGTTGACCAAACCACTTTCTCAGACACATGTGAGTACAATGCTGGATTCTTTGATGAAAATATTTCAAATCATCTCCTCCTCACACGGCATCCTCTTCTCGGGAGCATGTTTTTGTTTCTCTCAAATGCTGTTCCAATTCTCCCCCTTTCTGGAACCAGCTGCCTGCCCGCAGTTCACACTCGCACGTTCGTTATTCGTTTAATCACGGACTTGTCCAAGGAGGTGGTTGCCAGTAGAATCTGGGAACTGAAAGGCACATGCCTTTGTTCTCCTCCCGTGTGGTACCATTCAGGGATACTTGTCTCTGACTCAGAATGGAGACTAAATGGATTAGAATAAAACCAATTTAAGGGAAAAAAGAAATGTTCACAGACACAGAAATAGAGATCCCTGCTATCTTGGCTGCCTAAGATCTGCAGGCTTCACCAAGGAATTTAAAAAGTAATGTTTCTTATCATAAGTGACAGAAATATGCTGCTTTCTGCATCAGTAGATATGAAGATTAAAGGGTCTGACCGTATTAAACAATTTTGCACAGCACCAGGCACTCTGGGCGCTGCTCTCTCTGCCTTATTACCCTCATCTTGTGGCTATTTCAGGCCCAATTTAAGAATACAATGCAGTCTGGCTTTGCAAATTGACATCCTTTAATTTAAACTGTCTTGTGGGAGAATTAAGAAATTATGGAACAATTATTCGCCCTCAGTTGAAAGCTGGATGGCATCCTGAGATCCTTGTACATTAACCATTTGAATTGATTAAGTCACATAATTGAATTACACTTTTGCCCCCATAATATCTTGTGGCAAATATGTTGGCATTGTGTGTTGGGAAAATGCTCTCATAAAAACAGTAGGGGTTGGGGTTGGACGTTGACTTGGGTGTCAAAGAAAACCACCAAGCAGAGTGGGCGGACACTTTGAGATTTTTGTGTGGGAGGTTGATTCGCAGAGCAAGCCGTTCCATCTGGAGTTTAAATGGAAGGTCATAGGTCACGACTGTATGTATGATATGGGGGAAGTACGCGTGCCCAGTCTCCCTTGGCATTATCCTTCAGCATTCAGCTTAGAGTCTATTACTCTTCCTCAAAGCTTTTTTTTTTTTTTTTTAAATCACACCCCCCCTTCCTCTGCCACCATGAACAAAAATGCTGGGTTTGGTGTACCTTCCTTTGTGCTGCACACTTTTCCATACATGCTTCAATCATGGCACCTCCCACAATGATGACACGTCTCCTTTACCAGCAACGTGGCTACCATGTCCCGACTCACCTAGCATGGAATAGTGCTCATTAAGGATTTGTGGAATGAGGTGTTATTTGGAATTCTCAGTGGTCTCACCCCTAAACTCAATTTTCTGTTGTAGAATGAGAACCAGAAGGAGGTGAAGCCTGTTCGTAATTTTTGAAACAGTGTTCTTAAGTAGGGCGTTTTATACCACTCATGTCATTAGGCCATTTCATGGAGGATTTATTAAACACCAACTGTATCCATTTAACAAATGCTTACTAGATACCTATTATATACAAAAGCTAGGGTGAGTGCTAAGGGGAAAAAGGTCACCCAAAACCAAAGACCAAAATATTTCCTATTCTTTAGAGAATCTCAAAATCCAGGTGGGGATTGGAGAGGTCAGTGCAGGAAATAGCCCTGGTGACCAAAAGAGCTAGCAGGAGGCTACTGAAGAGTCCAGGACTCGTGAAGAGGTGATGGTACATTCCACTTGATTCCTTTCTGAAGTTTATACTGCCCTTGGACTGTCCCACCCCACTACCTCCCTGCCCCAGACACATCGGATGTGTGTGTGTTTTAGAACCCAGCAGAGAAGAGAACTCTGAGACTAATGTCCTGTGGTCGGGCTGGATTGTGCCTTTCATTTGAAAAATGCCCTAACGAGATTTTAAAGCACTCTTCTCCCTGCCTCGTGCTCCACCCCCCACAACCCAGCTCCTAGCCTCCCACCACACCATGCAGCCTTCTGGGTCTTTGCATTCTTTGTCTGTTCTGCGTGGCTCGAGGATCTCGCTCTCTTTTTCAAAGCTCTTTACCTTTTCTTTACCTTTATCAAAGAACACTCTTGGAGCTTTAAAACCCAACTACAGCTCCCCTCCTGAATATTTCTGTGTGGAAGGGATTAATCAGGTCTGTCAAACATTGAGCTGTAAAACCTTTAATATTTCTAAAAGGCTTAAAGCCAGCATATTTATCACATGCATCATTCAGAATAATCTTTTTATTAAAAAAATTAAATGCTCATGGTAAAATTTTGTGGTGGTGAGCACTGTGGGCGAAAGGCTCATGCACAGGGCCCAACTGTGATGCTGGAATAGAGATTCTGCTAGGATCTTCCTGTGACATCACTCCCCTAGAGGACACCCATCATCTACCACACATCGTATTAGTATGAATGTTTTATACTGTGGAATTCTAGAATCTTGGTGCTCAAGGGAAAGGAAAGTAGAAAGGAGCTGGTTTTTGTTGAGCAGCTACTTTGTGTCAGAGATTGGGTCTGCAAGATTTAAGGGGGTTGCCACATTTTAATTTTCACAATTTTTTAAAAGTTTTATTTATTTGAGAGAGAGAGAGAGTCAGTGGGCGTGAGCTGAAGAGGGGCACAGGAAGAGAAGCTTAAGCAGACCCCCAGCTGAGCCTGGACCCCCCGATACAGGGCTCCATCCCATGACCCAGAGATCATGACCTGAGCTGAAACCGAGAGCCCGATGCTCAACAGGCTGAGCCACCCAGGCACCCCTTCATAAGAAATTTTTATAGTAGGCCCTATTACAGATGATTTATAGACCGGGAAGCCAAGATTCAGAAAGTGAAGCAAATTTCTCAAGATCACATAAATACTCACTTGCAAATCAGATACTTGACCATAAGCCTGTCTAATTCATTCATTTTATTTTAGTGGCAAATGCCAGGCACGTGTTTAACACAGGGTAGGTGGCCCGCACAGGATTGCCAGAGCTGTTGGGACTGTTAGTGCGAAGATTCGTGGGGATTGTTAATGAGAGCTCTTTCTCCCCTACAGTTAGGCAGTGGAGATTGTTAGACGTGATTCTGAGAACCTGAGATCTAGGTTTTACGATGTTTAATCCAGCACTGGTAGAATGTCCCTTAGAGTAAAGAGGGACTCACTTAGCTTTTTATTAATATGACTGGTACAAACACTGTATTTCATTACTTATTTACAAATACTTTCACATGACTCTCCAGTCTTGTGAAGTAATATCGTCCCTACCGCCATTTTACAGATGGCCCAAAGATAGGCCAAGTCCTCCTGCCCAGGTCACCCAGCTAGAAGCTGCTGAGTCATGTTCAGACGCCTCTTCTGGTGCCAAAGCCTCAATCTGTCCAATACTATATTATTTTGAAATTTTTATTTATTATTTTGATTATTCTTAAGAATTAAAAAAAATAGAGTTTTGAAGCTGGAGAAGACCCATAGAGGCCCATCGGTCTGGCTTTCCAGATTGAACAACTGAGGCCCTGACACAGAAAGTAATGGCATAGAAGCCCCATGCTCCGGGATAACACAGAGGAAGGAGGGATTTAGTCAGCCGGGGAAGGGGTCCTAGGGCCCCAGGGAAGGCTGCAGTGGGGTGGTGATTTGATGACGTCCTGAGGGGAGAAGAAAGGAGGCTCATGGAAGTAAATTCCACAAATGATACCAACACGGAAGAAAGGCAAGGTCCTGTGGCAAAATGAAAACACGGTGGCCCCGTGGGCGGAGGCCCTTCAAGGAAGCTGCAGTTTGTTGCTTCAATATAATTAGTTGTGTAATTGCATCCTCAGCCTGCCGTGCCCTGCACTGCACG
Source organism: Enhydra lutris kenyoni (assembly GCF_002288905.1). Lineage (NCBI taxonomy): Eukaryota > Metazoa > Chordata > Mammalia > Carnivora > Mustelidae > Enhydra > Enhydra lutris. The sequence continues at coordinate 26,689,549 of NW_019154093.1, read as the reverse complement.
CACGTGTAATTAAACCCCACCGGCCAGGTCGTGTCTTCCACGCGCATCTGCCTCGTGCTCCCGCTTTGCAACAGAGCAAACAACCAAAAGGGAAAGGCCCTGCGGTGGGGGCGATGGACAGTTTCACACCCCCCTCTCCTACGAACACACCTCTCTGCGTTCACCGCATGTATGGGGAGAAAGTCAAAGAAAAAACGGTTTAGAAGGAAGAACAGTTTTCTGCTCCCACGTTTCCTCGAAGGTAACAGGCCCGTTTCTGGAGCTCTTGGGGGTCGGGGAGATGTTTCCCTGGTTTACGTTTAGCAAGCGGTAATTAGCGTCAGCGGAAGGGAAACACAGTTTCCCCGCACAGCAGCCTCTGTTCTGAAGGGCGGTCCCCAGCCCTGGCTTTTCTTTCATGGGGAGGCAGGTACAGACGCTCTAGGTCACTAAAAAGTGCTTATTTGGGGGGTAGAGGGCAGAGGCCAGTGGATGGTCTATGTCAGCCGCCAAAGTGGGCCTCGCTTAAGCTTCCGCCAGTTAAAATCATGGGGCTTTTGTCTGGTTTTGTTTACTCTGTAAATGCACATGAACCCGTGCCCAGGTAGGCCCCCCTCTGTGCCGAATGCTAGATTGGGTGCTGTGAGCGACAGAGGACTCCTGCCTCTGTGTCAGCCGTAATGGTCAAAGGCAGATTCACAGCGGGATACACAAAGAACCAGCTGAGGCTTTTTGGTATGGGAACTTTGAGTAAATCAGACACTATTAGTTAGAATAAGCAATGCTAGCTGCCTTAACCAACAACCCTTCCCAACCTCATACTCAACGCGAAGCGTGTTGTTGTGCTTAACACAGTCATTCAGGGACACGGATATTTTTCTGTCGTCTGTATGCTGTCACCATCTTCAACACGTGGCCTCTAAGGTCTTTGCAGGAAGGGATAAGAGAGGAAAATCATACTTGGGAGATTTTGAGGGGCGTTTTTTTTGGAAGTGGCATATGTCACTTCCACCCACATTCTGCTGGCCAGAATTCAGTCGTACACGGCCCCAATGTAATAGGAAGGGGGCTGAGAAATGTAGCTTAGCCCTGTGCCAAGGATAAAAATGAAATCGCTTAGATCAACACATAGTCTTGTCTTGACATGTTCCCTTAAACTCAGTCCCTATTCAAATAAACTCAAGATCATCTAAAAGACTGCTCTTCACGGGCACTTGAGGAGAACTTTCCAGGTCAGATGATCTTCCAGAGCAGGATGGAAAGTGCTGGTGAGAATCTAATTAACATAAATTATCTGGAAGAACCTGAAATAACCTCCTAACTCTTGACCGCAGAATTCCTCTTCTAGTATTTTATCCTAAAAACAGAGATTACAAGGATTTGTGAACAAATAAGTTTACTTCCACATTGCTTGGAATTTTGAAAAAGTACAAATCTGAATTTCTGAAGATAACAAAGTGTTTCCCTGTTTTTCATACTCAAATAATGTAATCATTAAATAGAACATATTTCTAGTCTAAAGTTTAGTGTTTTTATTTTTTTTAAGTATTTTATTTATTTATTTGACAGAGAGAGAGATATCACAAGTAGGCAGAGAAGCAGGCAGAGGGCGGGGGGGAGGGGGAAGCAGGCTCCCCGCCGAGCAGAGAGCCCGATGCGGGGCTCTATCCCAGGACCCTGAGACCATGACCTGAGCTGGAGGCAGCGTCCTAACCCACTGAGCCACCCAGGTGCCCCTAAAGTTTAGTGTTTTTAAAGGCCTGTGGACATGAAGGTAGGCTTCAGAACTTTATGTGCAGTAGGATTCCAATTTTGTTGCAAACACATCATAGATACCTAAAAAAGACAAAACACAGTGCATTAAGATAGGAGTAGATTTCTCTATATAGTAGGATAAGGAGGAATTTTATTTCTCTTTATATTTTGTTCTTCTAAGTCAGCTATTATGATATGTATAGTCTCTGTAAATATATGACAATTTTTAAAAAATGAACTACAAAGAGGAATAGCTTTGGACCAGGAATGACTCAGGTTGGAGAGAATTATCCCAAGTATTCCACAAGGGAATAGGTGAAGAGTATGTATAAGCTATGTCCTAGAAATGTCAAGTGCAGAGGGGGCACGGTGGGCTGGAGACCAGAAGATATCGTACAGGAGGTTTGCGAATTCAAATTAAGGGGACCGACAACATTTTCCTCAACGGGGCTAGAGAGCACAAGTATCAACTGTAACTAACTTTCAAAACTGGAAAATGGAACTGATTTTAAAAAGTTCAGGAATAGGGCCGTGTTTTCAAATGCAGGCTCTGCTGCTTGCAAACTGTGTGGCTTTTGGCATATGCCTTAACCATTCTGAACCTCACTGCGAAAAGGGACATAAGACCAGCTTATTTATAATATTGCTGTGACATTAAATACCATATTTTCAAATATTTGATGTATTTGAAATAGTTGACCAGGGCTCAAAACGTAAAGGGCTTCAACAGGTGGACCTAGGAACACACTCTTTGAATAACTAGAAAACTAGGTAAGGGTGGGATTGTGGTGTGGCGTCGTTGTCAGTACTGACCAGCTCTTTGTAGCATCCAAGGAGACAGGAGGGACCCAATCCAGCCTGGCACTTCCCACCAACCACGAAAAAGTGCACTTGATGCTAAAGCCCCTCCTCATTGCGGTTTTTCATAATCCCCCCACCCCCGGGCTTTGTTCCAGCCTCTATCCCTACCCCCAGGGAACCATCAAAGGATCGCCCGGAGTCTCTCACACTGTGCCACTCACCTAAAATCTGGGGATGCTGTCTTCTTTGCATGTTCACCTTGGCATCCGGGCAGTCAAGGTCACTCCCTGTCTTGCCTGCATATCAACTAGAAGAAAGATGGTATGCCCTCAGTGAAATCCTCTAAGACAAATAAACAAGAAAAAATATTCAAAGCCAAAGGGATTATGGATTCTTTTCAGATGATCCTGGGTCAGAGGCTCTCAGACAGGGACACTGCAGAACATTACAGGATCAAGGGGAGGAAAGTCAGCCTCAGAAGCTATGACTTCCCTCCAGGCTTAGTCCGCTCGGGCTGCTATAACAAAAATATCCTAGCCTGTGAGGCTTAAATAATGGACATTTATTCTTCCCAGTTCCAGAGGCTCAAAACCCCAAATCAGAGTACTGGCAGAGTACTGAGTACAGAGATCTGGCGAGATCCCACTTCCTGGTTTGTAGTGGCCATCCCCTCGTAGCCTCACATGGCCAAGAAAGGCAAGAGAAGATGCCAGCTCTCATGGCTCTTCTTAGAAGAGCCTTCCTTCTTAGAAGGGCACTAATCCCATTGGCAAGGGCTCCACCCTCATGACCCAATTATAGCTCAAAGGCCCCACCTCCTATTACCATCCTGTACAGGATTAATATTTCAACACTGGAATTTGGGAGGGGTGTACACAAACACGCAGTCCCTACCAGCATCCCTGCTGCTTGAATGCAAGGGTCTGAATCTTTTCCCCAATTCTGTCTGAACATATGTCTCTGATATATCTCAGCATATCATCGCAAATACCACCTCCAGTGACGAATATATCTCCGTGTTAGACACTGTGCCTATGCGCTGTCATGCCTGGTGTGTCTGGTTCCCTCACTGTGTCCTGTGGCCTCCAGCAGGAACAGTTTTATTTCCCTCTTCTGCTGACTGTTTTCACTCCCCTTTCCCCACCCCCTGGCGCATCTTTATTAAGTGACTGGTAAGCCAAGCAAAGATGAGATAGCGGTTCTGAGAAGGTGCTATAGGATGTGTTATTTTGGACGTCTACACTCTCTTTCCCTGCACAGTTGAAGTGGACAGATTTGATGATCCTGGAGTGTCCTTGAAATTCAGCCTAAAGGTCTCCAGCTTAATTTAAATAGTGCCCAGTGACTTATAAGAGAAAAGAGCATGAAAGAAAATTGCTATGTGTGCAGCTTAGAGACTCCCCCAAATTCTCAGCTGGTCTCTGATTTATGCTGCCCAGAAGCCTGTTGCTGATTATGCTGGATGCCCCATAAATTAATGAGGGCCGGGCTTGGAGGTGACGACGATCACTGAGCCTCTGGAGCAGAAAATGCAACACTAATACATATGTTTCAGAAATGTCCCTGTGTCTATACGTTTGGAGGAGAAAGTGCTGATGAGGATCAATTTCATATTGACTTTAAATTTTTCAATTGACCCAGAGCTCTTTTTATTAAGTAATGTGCACAAAAACATTTCATCCCAGGCCGGCTTGATGGCTTGGAGAAGTCCCTTCAGAATGTAGCAACCTGGATAGAATGAGAAATGCAGTGCATTCATTTATTCTTTTATTCACCCTTTAATAAATATTAAGCACCTGCTACCTGCTCGATTCTAGACCCTCTCCTAGACTGGGAGCAAGACACAATCTGCCCTCAAGAAATCTAAAATCCGGGACGCCTGGGTGGCTCAGTTGGTTAAGCAGCTGCCTTCGGCTCAGGTCATGATCCCAGCGTTCTAGGATCGAGTCCCACATCGGGCTCCTTGTTCTGTGGGGAGCCTGCTTCTCCCTCTGCCTCTGCCTGCCACTCTGCCTGTGCTCTCTCTATCTTTCTGACAAATAAATAAATAAAAATTTAAAAAAAAAAAATTAAAAAAAAAAGAAATCTAAAATCCAATGAGCTCAACAGGCACTTCGACGACGTTTCTGACCTAGTGCGGCAGGTTTTGTGAGGTGAGGTGCAGGGTATGTGGGAGCATGGAGGAAGGACTCACAGAAGCATCCCACACTTCTAAGTGAGCGAGGGAATGAATGAATGAATGAATGAATGAATGAGTTGGCCTCAAACTGAGATTTGGAGAGAAGCAGGAATTGTAAAGGGCTAAGGAAATAGCACATGCAAAGATAGGAACATGTGATGTTTTAAATATAGCCCAGGTGTGTGAGGGGAGGAAGAAGGAGGGCTCCAGGTAGGCAAGAAGTAGACACTAACAGGGTGTTAGGGTACCACCTGTACAAACAGAGACACTGGAAAGGGCTTTGCACCCCGGTAGAGAGCAGGTCTCAGCACGCGATGAATGGCTTATCTGGGTACATAGTTCTGTGTTTAGAGAGGAGATCATACATATAGGTGGTGGTTAGCCTAGGCTCTCCTCCTCCAGACACTTTGCTGAAGAAGCAGCCCAGTAGAAGCTGAGCCCCTGCTTTGAGGAAGCCCTGGTTTCAGATGCTGGTTCTGCCCCCCTAAACTCAGCAGATCCCCCTGCTTGCTGCAAAGTTGGGCTTTATCTTCAGCTCTGACTGAATGTTGGGCAACACAATGTGAAATTCTTCTCTCAGCCCGTCTATCCTGCATTCTTAGTTACTGTTCATGGCCCTTGGTGTCGCAGTTTTGTTTTAATTTCATTTGGATCCTCAAGCCAGTGTGGGGGACACGTGAGCACCATTCTTCTGAGCATATAGCTCTGGGATTTGGTCCCTGGGCTTCGACTCACAGATTAGAAGTCTTACTCTGCTCCCCTGAACTTGACTCGGTGGCCGCAGTGGCCTGCTTGATTTATGGCGATTTCTTCCATGTTTGATCTTAGCAAACAGACAGCTGTGATGTAGCGGCTTCATTCTGCTCACCTGCTGGCATCTTCATGTTTGGTCTAATAGCTTGTTAACTGCTCGGAGGACAAGCACTGCCCTTCCCGGGTACCACTGAGAGCGGTCTCTATGGTAACCACATCACATCGGAGACCGTGCTCATTCTTCAAGGCTTTCCTTCTCCATTTTTCTCTGGTGGCTTCTGAATAACCTGTAATGGTTGGAGCCCTGCCTCACCCTGCCAAGAAGCCACTGCTGATTTAAAGCTTCTCAGAGGAACTTAACAAGACACACTGCTTTTCTCTGGCCTTGTTGGTTATTCTGTCACCGCTGGTCCAGGCCTGCCGGGAGCTGTCATTCCTCCTTTATCATCTCTCTTTTTGGCATTCCCCAGGTATTGCTCTCACTCTCTCTCAGGAATGCTTTGACATGGTTCCTCCAGATCTTTCTGCTCATTAATATCTTGCAACAATCCCTTCTGAATCCTGGCATACGATATGTTCTTTTTTCCCCATTCCCCATTGTTTAGACATTCACTTATCTCTTCAGAAATGACTCTCAAGCTCTCTGGTCTTCATCTGTACCAAAGAAATTTGTGTCCGACACTCCTAGAGGCTGTTCAGATATAATACATGAAGAAAGAACCAATTTATGTGTGATAGGACTCTAGAGTGTCCAGTCTGCTGATTGCACTCGAGGTCTAGCAGTAATACTACTAATAAAAGCAAACATTTATGTGGAGTTTATTGGATAGGCCAGGCACTGTGGTAAGCACCTTACCTCCTCACAATAATCTCATAAATTAAGTGCCCGACTATCCCTGTCTTACAGATGAAGAAGCTGAGGCACAGAGTTAAGAGACATGCTCTAGTGCTCCCAGCTGTTACGCTCTCGGACTTGAACTCTGGCTCCAGAATTTATCCTCTTCCCCATCCTATACACGGGGCAGTGACACTCTCCCTCTCTGCCTGTGTTCCCACCACCAGGAATGGCTCGTTTCGCCGAAGCTAAATTGTGCTCATTTGTAATGCCCAGATGAAATGTCTCCTGCTTTGGGAAAGCCCCCACCTTCCTCCACATTCAAGGTGTAAGCTCCTTTTTTCACTTGACAAACATCAAAGTAGAGTGGTCGTAGCCCCTTCATCCGTTCAGCAAGAGCTTAGGAAGGGCCTTCTGTGTTACTGTGGTAGGTGCTGGGGCTGCAGTGGTGAGTAAGGAGTGAGCAGATCCTACTCGCACCCTGCTTATTTTTGAAAAAATAAAAATGAGCCAGTAGACAGAAATATAGTCAGAGATAGCTTTATACATCTACTTACCTGCAAACTGTATCACATGTATCTATATTCCCGTCTCTCTGCATTTTTCTATCAGTGGATCCTTTTATATTAGGTAATTTTTTTCACTCATTCTCTTCTGCCTGTTGAAACGGTAAAGCTCATCTCCTCAGCCTGATACCTAAGACCCTCCATGATCGGGCCTCAGATATCTTCCCAGGCTTATCTCCTACCAGTTCTTGCCTCCTGTTCTTCAACCATTCACTCCAGACCCAATCTCCCAGAAACCGTTTTCTCATTGGAAGCCATCCAAGCACAGTCCACAACTGTGCATTAGCTCAGCACTTTTTTTCTGTCTCAAATGCCCTTTTCGCATTTCCCTTCTCACATTTCTCCTTACCCAAGCCTTTTCCAAACACCAAGGCCAGGTTCCAGCACTCCTTGTCTGTGGAACTTCCCCTGGCCATGTCCCTTTCCACACTGTCAGCAACAAGGAGTCTGCCTGTACTTCCTCTGCACTCTAATACCAAACATGTCCCCTAACAGTGCCTGCGGTTCTAAGTCTTAGCTGTCCGTTCACATTTTGTTCTCCTGATGAGGACTGCAGACCTCTTGAAGGGGAGGAAAGGGCCTTATCTTATGGATTTGAAGAACCTAGCACACTGCCTGGTATATACTTCTAGAATAATAATACTTATGTTTTTATTAATAACATTATTAATATTATTAGTTACTTTTAAAGTATCTGCCATCTGAACCTGACATTCTGCTAAACATTTCATTTGTTTTATTGCATTTTTCCATTGTAAGAATCTTAGAATGTCAATTATGATATAGATACTATTATTAACTCCAGTCACAGATAAGAAACTGAGGCTTTAACATGCAATGGTGATCCCGGGTCACACGCCCCTGAAACAAAAGAACCTGATTCAATCCCACAGGCCTTTGCCATAAGGATGGGAGACCAGGGTTTGCTTGCTCTTTGCTCCCCACTGAAGCCACAGTACTTAGCGTAACAATACTTTATGATTTGATAAAATCCTGTTGACTGGATGAATGAAGGTTCTACCTCATGCTTTGATGTTGGTGGAAAGAACAGATGAGCTTACATCTGGGAATCTAAATGTGCTTATCATACATGGTCTTCCACTACACACTCACAAACACACGAATGGATAGGGAAAAGGAAACCAGTGAAGGATTCTGTGAAGTTCTGATAAGATGACCACTGACTATAATCTGTATGTTTTTATCTTTTGTCAAAGTTGTCTTTGGGTTTAGGTGAAGCTCCTGATAGGTCCAGAATGGGCTTTTAAAGGTTTTGGGCCAGAAGGGTCAGACTTTGGAGTCAATAAAACCTGTTTGCACCCCAGCTTTGGCATTGTGTAATGTGGGCAAGACTATGAATCCTTCTGAAGTTCAAAATAGTGATTAACGTGTGGATTTTAGAATCAGATGGCCTGGGTTTAAATAACTCTAAGCTTAGTAGCTGTGTGATTTGGGGGACACACTTAGCTTCTCTGTCCTTTCATTTTCCCACCTGTAAAATGGGTATTGTAATAATAGCATTTGCCTCATAAAGCTGATGTGAGATTTAAATAAATCAATTCATCTGAGGCATTTAAAATAACATCTGACACTCAGAAGACTATTATCAGCTCTTCGGTAATTACATCAACTTCCGAGGCATGCGGTGAGTAAATGATTGGTACACTCATGAAGCCTCTTGACTTCCAAAGCTCAGGCCCAGAACCAACACAACATCACCTCCACTAAATGTTTTGATAGAGTCCCAGGGCCATGAAGGGGTGAAGTGAGGACATACATACAAGAGGGGTGGATCATCAGGGGCCTCCAAGGCGCAGACTGCCACCGCACCGGCAGAAGACATGATGTGGGCTGTAGACTGGGATTACTGCCATGGGTGGTGAATACCGGACAAGGGTTGATCCCAGTAATTTCACCCACCTGAGTTGATAGATTCTACTCCAGGCCCTCTGCTCATAAGTTGTTCCTTAGTTCCTTGTTTCTTATTTCCGGCCGAGTGTTAGTATATGGTTCCTAAGGCCACAGGAAATCAGAAGAAAACTTGAGAGGTGGAAATTCTAGAGACAGGTCCCCCAGCAATGAAAAAGAAAACGACAAAAGACAAAACACCATAGAGTTACAAGATGGAAAACATTCTAAATGGGGGGCATTGAAAGACCCTCATCCACAGACCTGTCTATTCCCCACATATGCTGCTACTGTCCTCAGAAGCTGGATCCCAACTACCAGGCCCTCAGGTTTCTGGTCCCTCCGTCAGGGATGACGACACAGAGGGGATGTGTTGCTGCTGCTCCTTCACGGACACAGGAGTTGTTTCCAGGTCCATGATGGGATCCCCATGAATGGCACATAATGGGCGCTTTTTAAGTCATTCCTGGTGTCGTCAGCCATTTATTGAGTGGTTTAACATTTGCAGGTGCTGTGCTCGATGCATTCCTATACCATGAGATTCTGCTTTACATTTTGTACCTCCTGCCCGCTGGTATCCACTCTCATCTTCACGAGGATCACTTTTTTGCAAATGAGACCATTGAGACTGAGAGGATGGGGATTTCCTTGATGGGAAAAGATAGGGTATAAACTAGTATGGTTCTGTCTCCTAATCCAGTGTTCTTTTTCCTTTCCCCAGAAATCCGGATCATAGGGAACTCCATGCATTTATTCATTTAGCTCATTTACGGAGCACATGGTCAATGTGTAATGGGGTCTTGGACCGGCCTCTGCCTCCTGCTCCATGATCTTGCTCTTAACTATGTTCTGGGCATTCCATATGCATGCTATAAATTCATTTTCACAATAGCTGTGTTAGGCAGGGACTCTTGCCCATATGACAGGTGAGAAAACTGAGCTCAGAGAGCTGAAGTGAATTCCCCAAGGTCCTACAGTGGGAGAGTGCCAGAGGTAAGATTCAAACACATGTGTGTGTAATGACTAAGCGCGTGGTCTCTCCATCCCACCACACAGTACTCCCTGCACCTTCCTCCCACACGATGGCTCCACAGCTGTGCTGCAACTGTTCTCCCATTTCACTGGACTCAGAACCCTTTTCAGCCCTGGGCGCAGAGCCTGGATTGAGGCTGAAGATGCATCAGCCCTCACGGGCAGGGCCAGATTTCTGCGGCAAACACCTAGATGCGCACGTTGACTGAGGAGGATCACATTTACTAAGCACCTCCTGGATGCAGCTGGCATTGGGAGTGCCATTTGCATACAGTATTACATTTCATCCTTGTCTCAAACGTACAAGGGAGATACTATTGCCTCATTTTATAGAGGAGATAAAAGGCTCAGAGAGGAGAAGGACCTTTCCCAGAGTCATCCAGTCTGCCTGACTCCAGAGCACTGTGGAGTCCGTCAGAGAAGGTTTGAATGGCACACAACACTGTCTGTGGAAACTTCATGAAAAAGACGAAGCCCAGCCTGCACCTCAGAGAACTTATCATGTAGCCGAGATAAGTACACTGAGAGCTAATGAGCGCGTTATTATAGTTATGATTAGGTTTCCATGTACTTCTCAAATCAGATGTGTAAATATAATCAAAAACATTTCTCTTTGCAGCGCAGACCTCCAGCAGTTTCCACCCGGCATCCTAGTTCTGAGCAAAGATAATAAATTAGCTCTAATTAGCTTTCCCACGCACTGCAGCAAGTTTCTCCTGCCACCACTTTGCCAACGGGAGAGAGGGGGGCTCTGCTGGACTCCTCCCCAGGACAGGGGTCTGTGGGGAGACGGAGGCAGCCTGCCTGGCACGTGACTTTCAGTTCCCTGTTACCTCATGCATGTGGACAAGCAATTTGTTGCCCTCCAATTTTCTCCTTCTGTGAAGTGAGGAACTCGATCTAGGTTTACTCTTCTCTTGTCCCGTGAGAGTCCAGGATTCTCTCCTGGAGAATTCCCCAGCCTGAAGCACCAACTTCATTTGTGCATGCAGCAGAGTTACTGAACTCCCCTGGTTATCAGGCATTGACCTAAATTCCAGGGATGTCAAGAGGAGTGAGAGCTAGTCTCCATCATTAAGGAACACTCATGCTCGCAGGGAGAATAATGGCAGTGACTTAGTCCTATGGGCCAGGCCCTTGGCTGTGCCCATCGAATAAGTTCCCTCATTTAATCTCTGCAAGGGCCCTTTGAGGTAGTATTGTTGTTACCTGCATTTTTTGGTGGAGAACAGTCTCAGAGAGGATAAGTCCCTTTTCCACAGTTTCACTGCCAGTCAGTGATGGAACTGTAGTTTCAATTCAGAGCCTGATCTCTTAACCATGAGGCTATATTCTCACTCCCAGAAATTGCTGAGTGTCATAAAAGAAACAGAGCTATCTGGGCAATGGAAGGCCATGGAATGGTGAGGCATGTTCTGTGCGGGTGAGCAGTGTTGGCTTTGGTTAGGATGGTGTTTGAACTGGATCTTGAGTGAAAGACAGACTTTGCATACATCAAGATGGAAAAGGGAAAACATTTTAGGTGGAAGAGTCAAGACATAGAGGTAGGAAAGAAAAACACTGGTCGTGGGTGAGGAAAAGTTGAGTGAAGGGAGGCTAGTGTATTGTAAGACTGGGTTTTGTGCTGTAGTCATTCGGTAACAAACCGTTATGGGGGGCTGACGGTGTGCCAGGCACAGTAAGAGCCTCTGGGAATAGCCCACTGAGGAATACAAGCTCCAACGTGCTAGGGCAGGGTGGTTCTCAGCCGGAGCTGATTTTGGCAACATCCGGAGAGACTTCTGGTTGTGACAACTGAGATGGTGTTACTGGCGTCTAATTAATATCCTACAGTACATAGGACCATCCTCCACAACCAGAACTTATACGGTGAGTTTACAATGTCAATACCTCTAGTGGGATGACAAGCTGGGGTCAGCTCACGGAAGACCTCCAAGGTCAGGTACCAGAACTGGCCCATGCCTCTTCAACACCAGGCGGCCTCATACAACCAAAACAGGAGAGCGGTGACCACAACAGCAAACCTTTCCCATTGCAAATGACCTCCCAGCGTAAAAGAAATCAGTCCCGTTGCCTCAGCTATATTATTACAGTCCTGGGATGACCTTACAAGGCAATTCTCCCACCTCCGGTTCAGAACCACTCAGGGCTTATGAGAATATACGGTCCACCCAAAGAGAATGTCAGATGGCTTCTTCCTTCGTAATCCAATTAAGTAAGTAGTTCCTCTGCAGAAACTCTGCCCAGCTGAGGAATTTATTACAAATTACCTAATCTCGTGGTTCTCCCATGAAAAGGAAATAGACGAAACCATGTCTAACCCTCTTCACCCTGAGCATTTAAAGTGCCAGAGTTGGACCAGAGCCTATTTATTAAGTTAAGCAGTATTTTCTGGAGCTGGCTGGTGAGTGTCAGCGCAGTGGAACTTAACTGCCTTTTAAAATGAAAGTCTACTTTTCATGATTATCTCGAGCATCCCCGGTGCGATTCTGCTTTTCTAATGCTGGTCAAGAGGAAAAACAGGGAGTCGGTTGTGGCTTTCAGGAACCTTAGATGCCAGCCCAAGAAAAACGAGATAACGATCAGGGCACGACCAGGGCATGCGTCCCAAGAGGAGCGCTGGCTTTGCAGCCTGCCATGCCCGTTTGGACACCAGCTTTGCTTTTCACTCTATCAACTTAGGCAAGTGACTTACTTAACCTCTCTGCACCCCAGTCCCTTTACCAAGGAAAATGAACTGCCAAATGCCTCCTAGAACAGCTATTAGGATAATAGTGGTAAGGAAATGGGTGTGAAGTGCCCTGCCTGTCCCAGAGCGAGTCCTCCGTAAATTTTAGCTGATGATGTGGGGTCATTTTCCCACCTAGATCTTCACGCAGGGAGGGGGGGGGGAAAAAAAAAAAAAAAAAAAAAAAAAAAATCAAGGATTTGATATTGAGGTTTAGTTACTTTTCCTGTCAAGGACAGAAGAGAGGGGAAATTTCTTGTGAACTAGAGGCTTCTTAGCAATTCATACAGTTCACGCCAAGTCTCTGAGTCCAGGCGGAGGCTGGCAGGTAAGCTCTTCGCCAGGTCAGAGATAATAAGAGGGAAAATCAATTAAAAGGGCCTTTCAGGACTGAGGGGTGGCAAACACCCAGGGTTAATCCCAATGGGAGACCTGTATTTCCATAACAGGCGAGGCCTTCCCTTTAACCCATTGGCACTGCGAGTTGGAGTTTTCTGGGGTGAAGTCCATTACTGGCAATGGGTGTGCCGTGTGTGATTAATGACCCTGGTTACGGGCCAGTTAGCAACAGAGAGCGCCATCTGAGTCTCACTTCATGGAAGCATCACACACCATTTATTGTCTGCAGCTGGGATGTGTTCCTTTGCAATTAGGTAAATGCCTTCTTTTGGAGTAGACATGGTAATTCCTCCATTAGTGCCCCCATGCCTCTGCCCCACACCCATGAGAAAGGAAGGCAAAGCCTGGGAGAGGCCAGAGGGGGACAGAGATGGCGACTGTTGGCGCGCGCTATTACAGGACTTCAAACCCTTGTGGCTCCAGAACCTTTGTCCTTTCTCAGCTACCTCCTTTCAAAGGGACTCAACCCAGAGAGTCCAAAATTGTGGCTTTAAAATCCTGCCCTCCCCCCGGCCAAGGGAAAGAAGGAAGGGCACTGTGTGTTAAATGAATCCTATGCTCATTTTCTGTGGTGAAAAGAAACCCTCACAAGGAATTGTTTTATTTTTTAAATTTCATTTAAAATCGATTAATTAATATATATTACTAGTTTCAGGGTTAGAGGTCAGTGACTCATGAGTCTTATATAATACCCTGTCTTCATTACATCAACTGTCCTCCTAGTGCCCGTCACCCAGCTACCCCATCCCCCCAGCCACCTCATTTTGTTTCCTATAGCTTAGTGTCTCTTACGTAGAATTTAAGAAACAAAACAGATGGACATAGAAGAAGGGAAGGAAAAGTAAAATAGGATGAAATCAGAGAGGAAGACAAATCCAACTAATTGTTCTTAAATCACAGCTGTCATGGGTATGGGTGCTTCCTCCATGCCAGGCATCGTGGTCCCCTCATAAGAACTCTGGCAGGCCCACCCCATGATCTCCGTTTTACACTCAGGGAAACTGAGGTACAGAGAGAAGTAAATTCCAACAAGCCAGGACCCACAGTCTTGCGGAGGGCTGCGTGCTGGACCACTCTGCTGGACCGTGATTCTGTCTCATTTGTGGAAGAACAGGGACCGGCGCAAAAAGAGACAAAGGACACAGTGTGTTTCCTGAAGAGAGAGAGGCCAGCACATGCAAGGTAAAGGAGAATGTTAGTTGACTCCACACTCAGTTTACTCAGACGCCCACAGTGGCCAGCCGTCGTGCTAAGATGCCAATACAGATGGTCGTGTGGCTCAGTCCCACCCATGAGGAGGAGTGGGAACGGTGACAGCTACTGGTGATGGTTCATTATATACTTCGTGCTCTACTGAGTGTTTTATGTGCAGAGTCTCATTTTATCTACACTGTAATGGAGACCAAAGAGGGCGTTATAATTACCCAAATTTTACAAATGATGGAAGAGAAAATTTAAACAACTGGCCAGTTCCACCAGCCTGTTGGTAGCAGACCTATCCTTGATCCATACCATCTGACTCAAGCAGGTACTTTCAGAAACCAAACAAGGGATGGCAAATGTGCCGAGACTTCCTGAGAGCATGGTGGGGAGTGACCAGGAGAAGGACGTTGATTCAGGAGGAAGTAGGCTAGCCTGGGCTACGAGGAGGAGCTGGAAGTGTAAGGGAATGCCAAGGAAGCACGGGAAGATGGGGACTGAGGAGAGGAGGAGAGAGGGGAGAGCCGGTTCCTCCCTGAGAACCTTGAAGAGCACAACACGTTTTAGGCGCATAGAGACCAGTGTCACCAGAAGCGCTGGCACCAAGGGGAGTGGTGTGACACGAGGCTGGGAATGGCCCAGTAGGCTGTGCAAAAACTTTTAGAAGTCATAAATGAGTTCACACTTTTGAATTTGATCCCATAGACCTTATGCAAAGCAGGGAGTGGGTGTTAGCTCATTATTCACTAAAAACCTGTGGTCCTCTTTCCTTCCATAATGTGGGCTTGTCCCTGGGGCAGCCGTCTAAACAGGGCTGCCATTTTTGGCCCACCTCCTTGCTTTTAATATGTGGGCACATGATTACTTCTTGTCAGGGAATGTGAGTGGAAGGAATGTGTATCATTCCTGTGCTGGAGTCTCAAAGAGGCAGACATGTCTTGTCTGGGCTCTTTTTACGTTTCCCCTCCCTAGAAGGAGAGGACTCTGAGCCCCTCAGTGACGGCAGAGCCACAGAGTAGAAGCAGGCGGGGTCCCCAACTCACCATGTGGCACACAACTCCGCATGGATAGGATTTCTTTAAAAATGAGAACTAAACCTCCATGGAGTTAATGCACTGAAATGTTGAATTTTGTTGCAGTAGCTAGCAGTAGGATATCTAATTATGAAAACTTGATTTGTATTATAAAAAGGTTACTGTGGCACAGTGTAAAGAATGGAGAAGATGGGATGCCTGGGTGGCTCAGTGGGCTAAGCATCTCCCTTCAGTTCGGGTCATGATCTCAGGGTTCAGGGATCAATCCCCACGTTGGGTTCCTTGCTCCTCAGGGAGCCTGCTTCTCCCTCTGCCTGCCACTCTGCCTGTTTATGCTCTCATGCCCTCACATACTCTGTCTGTCTCTGGCAAATGAATAGATAAAATCTTAAAAAGAAAATGGAGAAGAGCTGAAGACGTTTCAGGAAGACCCCCGGTCCAAGTGAGAAGGGATGGTAGCTTAGACCATCCCTAAGATTCAAGCAGCCATGTGTTCCACTGCGAGACTTCCTTAAATCCCTCACTCTGTGGCGCATTCAACAGAGGGAGTGGTCTCAAGTGCTTCGCCAGCAACTCCATGTCTGAGACTGGATCAGCAGTGGGTGACGGCCCCTGTCTTCAGTGTCCAGCAGTTCCCTATGACATTCATCGCCAGCACTGTGGAATATATAGGCTTCTACACCCTCCAAGTTAGAACACCTTAGAATTATGGCTCAGATACCTGGACTGGACCACAGGGCCATCCTGGTGTATGGTCACATACCTCTACCAAGATTTTTTAAAACAGTTTTATTGAGGCATAATTGATGTATAATAGATATACATATTTACATGAGATTCGACATGTGACTATACCTGTGGAATCATCACTATAATTAAGATCATAAACATTTTCATCAAACCCCAAGCTTTTCTTATGCACCTTCATAATCTGACCCTCCTCACTATATTCCCCCACCCCACACACAACTCCCATCCCCAGGCAACCCCAGATTTGCTTTCTGACATCCTAGTAATTTTACATTTCCTAGAATTTTATGTAAGTCTTACAGTATAAAACCTTTGGATTCTTACTCTCACCATAGTTAGTTTAAAATTCATTCTGTCAAAAGTACCAGTAATTTGTTCCTTTTATTACTGATTAGTATTCCATCATATAAATGTACCAAAGTTATTATATCTGTTCACCTCTTGGACAATTGGGCCGTCTCCAGTGCTTGGCTGTAACAAAGTTGCTATGAACATCTGTCGATAAGTCTTTGTGTAGACATGTGTCTTCATTTTCTTTGGGTAAAATACCTAGAAGTGGGGTTGCTGGGTTGTATGACAGATGTATGTTTACCATTGAAGGAAATTGCCCAATTCTTTTTCAAAGTGGTTGTACCATTTCATACTCCTACCAGCCGTGCATAGGAGTCCCAGTTGTTAACTCTTTTCTTACCAACAAACGGTATGGTTATCTGTTTAGTTTTGGTCATTCGAGTGGGTGAGAGTGGTATCTTACCATGCTTTTTAACTTGCAACTCCTTAATAATGATTTTCAGCATTTTTTCATGTATTTGTCATCTTTATCTTTTCTTTGATGGAATACCTATTTTGTATGAGATTCTCTTACTTTTGAGTTGTAACAACGTCTTTATTCCACATGCAAGTTCTTTTTTCAAATGATCTTTTTATAAATATTTTCTTTCAGTTTGTAACTTGCCTTTTCAATTTCCTTTCCGAGTTCCCTGAGAGGTACAGTATTGTTGCATTCCCTTCCATAGTCCTAAAAACAAGATCAGCACTCTTAGACATTGAAAGTGTTCAGTAAATTTCAGTTCAGTGAATGAGACAAAATCTAAGTATTTCAAGCCAAGCACATGAAAGGCGACTGCATCCTCAGTCTACCAATCTTTAAATAGTATTACCTAATTCAGGGGATTACTGTCAGAATTCACTGGGTGAATTTGAATTGACTTTTTAGACCGATGCTATGCGTGGAGTAAGAGTTCAATTAGTATTAGCATTCTTTTATTCTGTGATACTAGGGAGAAGTGGGGCCAAGGGTTGAAACCATAGAGAAGAAGATTGGCTCAATTTAGTGAATTATTTCTGTTTAATAGATTATTGGCTGTTTAAAAAATGGAATGAAATAGTCTGCCACATAGGCTGATGAACTCCTCATCACTGGAAGCATTTAAATAGAGAATAACCATTTGATCACGTTCCAAAGAGATGTTTGCTACCTCAAGGAAAAGTACTGGACTTCTTACATCTCTTCTTTTCCTAAAAAAGTGTTTGGTTCCTGGCAGGAGATGATAATAACAATAATGTGCTATTATATATAGTTTATAGGGGCACCTGAGTGGCTCAGTCGGTTGAGTGTCTGCTTTCAGCTCAGGTCATGATCCCAGGGTCCTGGGATCGAGCCCTGCATCAGGCTCCCTGCTACGCCGGGAGTCTGCTTCTCCCTCTCCTGCTCCCTCTGTGTGCTTTCTCTTTCTCTCTCAAATGAACAAATAAATCTTTAAAAAATATTAAAAATCCAGTTTATAGTATATATAGCACATTATAATACATGATATATAATACATTCTATATGCTATATTATGTATATAATAATAAGTCATTGTAGAGGATGTGGTATTGGGCTAAGCACTGAAACATATATTATTTAACCACCACAACCATCACCTGAGGTAAGAGTAGATATTAGTTCTATTTGACAGGTGAGAAAAATGCACTCAGAGGGGGTAGATAACTTACCCAGTAACCTGGAACTTGGGGATGCAGGGCGGTGAACCAAGTGTGTTTGAGTTAAATCCATGTTTACAATCCAGGTATTGTGAGGTATAGAGTTTCCCTCTGCTTGGTCATTGCCAAGGGACAAGTGCTGCTAAATCAGTTCCCCAACACCTTATGTGTCTCCCACTGCCCCATTCCCACCACCAGTGTCTGAGCCAGCAGTAATAAGTACTTAGGTTTGGTCTGAAGCTGCAGCATTCCTCTTTTGTTGCTCAGCTGGTCACCCCACAAAGTGGCCAAAGACCAGGGCAGTCATGCCTGAAGTCAGCCACCTGACTTGCTCTCACCCAGGACTATCAGTCGCATCTCAGCTTCCCATGGAAAGACATTCACATCTCCAACTGGAACAGGCCTTTCCCATGCTTTTCCTTCTGGCATATGGAGTATTTATTTGTTTTGGAAGTCCTCAGAAGTGCCAGCTTTCTCATCACACAACAGTAGGGAATGTCCCCATTTGGTGCCTGTCCATCCAGAACAGAATATTTACGGTGTTGTTGCAAAGCTGTTGGACCCTTGGATTCTAATCATCTAAAGATGCTTCTGTGGCTTTTAAAAACCAGGACCAATCTTCTGACAACAAGTGCCTGCCTCACTGCCATCCTGATTACCAGTTCCTACTGGCACGACAACCATGATGATGTTCACCAGATTGTGCCAAACAGACGTTACCTAGCAACAAGTGGGGAGCACTTGAGATGTGTCCTTGTGTTCTAAACACTGTGAGCAATCCTTTAACTGATAATTTGATATGATGGAGAATGAATGAACATTATGAGGAAGCCTTAAAAGAACGCGTTTGGAGCCAGACACACCCTCGTGCCACTCTGACTCTGCATGACTCCTATGACATTGGTCAAGTTATGTAAACTCTCAAAACCTCAGTTTCTAACCTAGAAAATGGAGAAAAAAACAGTACTACTTCATGCTAATTCTGTCAATGCCCTGTATGAACATAATTAATGAAAAGAAAGTGCATGAGATAATATTCTATGTTAAGTAGGTATTCAAATGCTAGTTTGCTTCAACACACATTTTCTATGCTATCTTTCATAAAAACACAAATCCAGGCATCTGATGGACCAAGATCTAGTTATCCCTACCCTACATTGGAAGATAGCTATGTCCTTAAGAAGTCCCTTCTCTTTGATTGGTTTTCTTCATCTGACAGTAATAAGTGGGATGATAATAATATGGGGACAGTAATAAACGTTTCTGAAGTTAGGGATATGAAAAAAATATGAAGACCCAAATATAAATGCAAGAAGTGACCTAAATATATAACTGGTATTATTATAGTTGAGGGGAAGTTAGCAGCACTGGCAGGCTAACTAGAGACCTTTGTTTCATAGTAGGTTCTATCTTCATCCATACCGGTATATGATCCTGGTACTCATATTGGTGAAACAAATTTTGGAAATCACATTGAAATCCATCTACCAAACCCATCCCCTTATTTTTTTCACTTTAATATCTAAGTCAGTTTTAGGGAATGTATTCCATATCTAATACCAAGACAGACCTTTGCCAGAGCAGATAAAAGGCTTCCAGATGATGAAGTTATACCAGTTAGGTAGGAAAAACCTGCTAGTTTCTCCAATACAATTGGGCAGAATGATGCAAAGGATGGATGTGAATTCTATAGCATCATGCAAAATTCTCAGATTTTTGGAGCAAAATAGACATGGGTTCACATCCTCCTGGTCTACCACTTTCTAGCTCTGAAGACTTAGATAAATCACCCAAATAGCTCTCAGTTTTCTCATTTGTACGATGGGTATAATAAAAATTATCTTGCAGGGTTGTTGAAAAGATGAGGACCGTGAATTTAAAGTGCCAATTAAGGTGCCTGGCACATGGTATATCCTCAATATGTGATGTATGTTGAAAACAGCATTAATACTAGCAGTAATAACTAGAATTGGAGAGGAAAGCAGAGCCCAAGCAAAGGAATGGTTCCAAACGCTTAGTCTGAGTGGCAAATATGAACCGTTAATAGTAAGTAAATGTGAGGGGTCAAGACGCAGGAGATGAGAAATAAGTAAGCAGATAGATCGATGAAGACATAATTTGGAGTCCGTGTTAGGAAATAGGTCTGAGTTTTGGAGCTCCCAGCTAAAAAGACAGACATCTCGGCCACTTAGGGAAGCTTTGTCCTCGTGCTTTTGCCTTTATAGGCCATCATTTTCTCCTTCAGGACTCAAATGACAACCCCCTGCAGAAGTGCCTGATGGAAAATAGGTTGTTAGCAAGAGGGGAGGCTGCATGCTCAGGGCACAGGGTTTTGACCAATGACAAGTGTGCATTCTGCACTTGGAAACACGGCTCTTGAATGTCAGGGCATGGGATTTCCCTTAAGAGTTGCCCACGTGACTAAGTGCCTCTCAGGTTAGGGAGTGAACAGTTTCCCCAACTTCAGTTTCTTCTTAGTCAGGTGTCTCAGCACATCTAAGATGCCTTTTGGCCATTGTCTCCCTGACTTCTTACTTCAGGGAGCCCAATTTGAAGGAGTTGCTGGAATCAAAGAGAGCGAGCTTGAAATGAATTCTATCTGTCAGTCAATCCTACATATCCCAGATTCCTGGCTTGGGCCAGATACCACTGCCAGCCTATGAGAAGCATCTGTCCTGGCAGAGGTTGGGGCCAACATCTAGGAGGTGGAGATGTGTGTGAGCGAATAACATCAAAGATCATGGCTTTCTTCTATTAAATCTGAATATTCATTATTATCTATCCACATAACACAGCTGAGCAGTGTTTGGAAATCACTGAGCAGCCTGAGAGCAATATAGCATATAGGTGTCTCACTTTGCAATAGCTGGTCTAAGAAAAGTGGCTCAGAGTTCATCAGTGCATACAGTTGTCTTTTCAGCTGCTGAGTCAGGTAGGGTGTTGAATCCACGATCATAATAGAAATTCTTTAACCTGGACACCCGGGTGGCTCAGTGGGTTAAGAGTCTGTCTTTGGCTCAGGTCATGATCCCAGAGTCCCAGCTCAGAAGGGAGTTGCTTCTCCCTCTGCCTCTCCCCCGACTTGTGCTCTCTCACTCACTCTCTCTAAAAATAAATAAATAAAATCTTAACAAAAGGGGCGCCTGGGTGGCTCAGTGGGTTAAAGCCTCTGCTTTCAGCTCAGGTCGTGGTCCCAGAGTCCTGGGATCGAGCCCCACATCGGGCTGATCAACAGGGAGCCTGCTTCCCTTCCTCTCTCTCTGCCTGCCTCTCTGCCTACCTGTGATCTCTCTCTCTGTCAAATAAATAAATAAAATCTTAAACAATCTTAACAAAAAATTATTTAAGTTACCAGGAAACCTAGGGGATGATATTAAACATGTTGAGCCATAATCTCCCAATATTTTATTTTTATTTTATTTCTTTTCAGTGTTCCAAAATTCATTGTTTATGCACCACACCCAGTGCTCCATGCAATCCATGCCCTCCTTAATACCCACCACCAGGCTCACCCAACCCCCCACCTCCCCCCTTCTCCCAAACCCTCAGTTTATTTCTCAGAGTCCACAGTCTTTCATGGTTTGTCTCCCCCTCTGATTTCCAACTATAGGGAAATAAATAATTCCTAAGACTCCCTTAGATTCTAAAAAATAAAAATAAAAAAATAAAAATGTTTCCAGGTGAAATACTTGTCAGCCAGACTGGAACGGATAGGCCAGTGATCGATCTGGACACTTGCAATGAAGTGACCCAGGTTGAATTCCCTAGTAATGCGGTAAGTTTCATGTGTTCTGCTTAGAATTGAAAAGGATCATGGTTAAGAGTTAATAGACCTAGATTCTTGATCTTATTCTGCCAGTCATTATCTGTGGTCCCTAGGTAAGTCCCATCCCCTTGTCTTGGGTGCAGTTTCCCCATTGGTAAAATAAGAACCTTGGAACAGAGAACTTCCAAGGTCTTTTCCTGTATGAACACCTGTGACTCCATATTGACCAAATTGTAATAATTTTTAAATGCTTCTATCTTGAGTAGGGATTTTTATCAGATCTTACACATTTCTATAAATCCCAAGTCCAAGTAAGTGGTAGATAGGTGAATGGATAACTCCCACCTACATCCATGTCATATTTTCCACTTGCTCCGGCTTTCCAGCTCTATGACCATTGACAATGTGCTTAATTTTTTTTTTTTTACCAGATTCATCATCTACAAAGTAGAGATAATAATAATGCCTAACTCATAGAGTTATTCTAAGGATTAAATGAGTTGTTACATGTAAAGTGCTTATAACGGTGCCTGGCACACAGGAAGTCCCATTGAATTGTTAGCCGCCATCGTCATCATCATCACTTACTCTTTATGCCTCATGTATCCCTACTGTCTTCCGAACTCCTTTGATGCCAATGTCATTTAGTTATCCACAAGTAACTTCCTTGGGACTCCTTGCAACAGGATGGTCAGTGTTTCACTCGTGATGGTTAATCCTCTTTGGCCATATTAAAAATCAAACCTAATATTTTTTACCAGCACTTTTGGAAGTGAGTTTTTCCTTGTCTAATAATTCCCATCTGTGTTTTTCTTCTTCAGTGATTTCAAAGTGCAGTGTCGTAGAGTTGCTTTACTTCCAAGTTTCTCATGTCTTTTGCACTCTTACCAACTACCTCCTTTGTCTTGGACAAGGCCCTTGATAGCTTTTTTAAACTTCTGGGAGAGAACTCGAGTGATTTCAATGAACACTTTTTAAGATGCCTGGGTTTCTGCTGGTGGAGCTACCGTCAAATATCAGCAAAGGTCAGAATCTCTGCAGCAGTCTTCATTCAGTTGGCACAAGTGCATTTATCGAGCATCTTCTGTATGAGAGACTTTATTCTAGGTGCTGATTATTAGCTTCATATCCTCCCTACCCTGTATCATCTACTATCCCTCACAGGTCCAGGCATTTGTTGAATACATCCCCATTGAGACCCTTCTGTTAGAGGTACAATAATCACATTTTATAGATGTCGATAATAAACTTTTTATATGCTCAGTAACTACTTTTATTGGCAGGACTAGAAGCTAGAAATAAAAAGCTGTGTACACCATGCTTGTTGCCACTGAGTGGTCCTTCATCCCGTGGGGTAGGAGCAGATGTGTGAACATGGCAGGTGTTCTGAGGTACGATGTGCTTCTAGAGAAACAATTTTAGTGGCTGAAAAGGAGCATCCCGCTTCTGTGAGATCACAATGTCATTCACCTCCTCAGATCCTCGTGAGACAACCCTCCAGACTTTTCTCTAGTTACACATCCTCTCTAGGGGACCTCATCTGGTCACACAACTATGGATCCTGACCTCTGGGGGTGATTCCTAGACCAGCTAGACCAGCCCCAGCTTAGGACTTATTCTCCGTAGTCACTCTCTGTGCTTCCCTTTCCTTCATACCACATGTGCTTCCCATGTAAATCCTGCTGACTCCCCTTTCAAAATGTATCCTGGTTCTTCCCACTTCACTTACTCCCTCCCCCCCGCCACACACACCTCAAGAGACTACTGCCCTAGGTCCCTCGGTTTCAATTCATCCTGCCCATCCATAGCCCATTCTCAACACAGCACTCAGAGTGACCATTTCAAGACAAGTCTGATCACATCACTCCCTTGCTCAATTCCTGTGTGGCCTCCATATTACATTTAGAAGAGAACCCAATGGGCTATAAGAGCCCAAGATAGCCCATGTGATCTGGCCCCCACGTATAGCTTTTCCTGTGTTCACCCTGAGCCTCCGACTTCTCTAATCTTCCTCAGACATACATCCTTAGGTGTGAAGATCTTTTCTCTTTCCCCTCACTCTCCTTCTGGGTATTTGCATGGCTCTGCCTCACTGTCTCTGCACACATGTCACTTTCTCAGTGACCTTCCTCACCTGGTACCCCCATGAGGCTCCATATTGAATACTGCTTTAATAGTCTTTATAACATTCATCTTTGTCAAACATTGTAGTAATTCATTCAGTTGCTTATTTGTTTATTACATGACCCTCAACTACAATGTAAGCTCCATGAGGACAGGGACAATGTCAGCCTTGTTCATTCTTATGTCTCCAGGAGGAAAGAGCGTAAGGTGGGCACTCAGTAAGTATTAAATGAACAAATGAATGGGTGTGGATTAAATAACAGTATATTTAGAAAATGCCAAGCTTTAAGTTCTGAATTTCAGCATTCAACTTACAGCGTTGGTTGCTCTTTGATACTACCTCACTTCACCCCTCCCCATACCCTCTCAGCCCACCTCCAGCCCTGCCAAGGGTGCTCTGCAACCACAGATGTTCTTGCAGACTTATTTCTGTTTTGATGAAAAGGTAATCAAGACCCAGCCTCCTGATAATCCTCTTCTGAGGCCCATTCACCCTGAAACCCACTGCCAGGATATTTATTCCTCGGAGTTTAAGAAAAAAGAAAAACAAAAAGTACAGAAAAATATAGGGACCATTACATTTTACAACGATTGGCTAAGTCGTTGGCTTTTCTTTCATCTTTTCCTGTCTTTGGAGATGTATCCAAGGCCAGAGCGTAACTATCGCATATGAAGAATTCACATAAAAGGCCATGTTCAGGATGTTATTGTCTGAATTCTTGGCCTCTAGCACCATGGCCATCCTCATCAAACCTCCTGTAGATACCCCAACGCATCGGTCTTCTCTCATCTCTTAGTGCTGTTCATCGCATTCACACGCCTTTAAGGGTAGTCTCCAGGTTAGAGACTGAGAAGCAACCAAGCCACCAGCTTGCAAACATCTGACTGTTCCCAAGTGTGGTGGAAAGAGAAGGGCATTGGCAGCAGAGACTTGGGTTCAAATCCAAGTTATTATGTTTATGATCTTGGACAAATCATTTAATGTCTGGGACCCTCCATTCTGTCATCTGTAAAATATCCTCCTCGGGATTGTGATAAAGATTAGAATAAACAAATCATTCAAAAAGTGCTTTGCTCAGGGGGACTAGATGAAGGCAAGTCTCTCCTCCTTCCCATAGCGGGCTCTTCCTTTGACAGTAGTACATTGGCACTCCCTCCTTTGGCAGAGAAACTGCCACAGGCCCAGGCATGGGACCTTGGGGACACTCCAGAGTAATGTACTGTGTAATGACTTTTACTAGCTTGTGGAAGAAGCAGACTCTTAGCCTTCCAGGATCCGCTGAAATTGTTTTAAGTTGAAAACTGTTCTTCAAAAGCAGTGTTGTAGATAACCTGTCCAGCATTTTGTACATTACTATGTATTTAATATTCACATGCATAATGAATGAGTGAACGAATGAATGGTACAGTTAAAACAGAGCTGTTCTGGTTACAACGGGCATTGGAGGTCTCAGAGGCCTGCTTCTGGGCCATCCCAGGAGACAGCCTTTGTCCAGAATCTTCTAGTCCTTATGACATGGATTAAAAACCACTAATCTGGTCTAATGCCATCCCCACTACAGACATTCCTGCTATAGCATTTTTGGTAAATTGATGATCCTATTGCTCCTTGGGAAGAAAAATGGGGGCGTGGGGTTAGGGACAGCTCATTCTAGTTCTAGACAATAAAAAATTTTAGGAAGTTTTTCATACTAAGACAAAATCTACATCCTTAGATTTCTACCTACTGGTTGTGGCTCATTTCATTCACTCATTCATCTTTTCCTTCATTTTATTTTATTTTATTTTTTATTTTTATTTATTTGGCAGACAGAGATCACAAGTAGGCAGGCAGAGAGAGAGAGGGGAAAGCAGGCTCCCCGCAGAGCAAAGAGCCCGATGCGGGGCTTGATCCCAGGACCCTGAGATCATGACCAGAGCCGAAGGCAGAAGCTTTAACCCACTGAGCCACCCAGATGCCCCTTTTCCTTCATTTTAAACACGTATAAGCATCAGTTCTGTGTCTTGCCTAAAGCTTCACTCTTGGGATATACAGATGGCCTTTCTTTTTTTTATTAATTTATTTTTATTCTAATTCCAGTGTAATTAATATACAGTGTTCTATTAGTTTCAGGTGTACAATATAGTGATTCAGCTCTTCTATACATTACTCAATGCTCATCAAGATAAGTGTACTCCTAATCCCTTTCACTGGTTTCACCCGTTCCCTCCCCCACCCCACTCCCTCTGGTAGCCATCTGTCCTATATAGTTAAGAGTCTGTTTTTTGGTTTGTCTCCTTTTTTCCTTTGTTCGTTTGTGTTGTTACTTAAATTCCACATACGAGTGAGATCATATGGTATTTGTTTTTCTGTAACTGGCTTATTTCACTTAGCATTATATTCTCTAGATCCAACCATGTTGTCTTTTTTCTTTTTAAGATCTTTCTTCTTATGTGTCACATTCAGTGAAGATCAATGTGGCTTTCCTCCAGGTAGCCCCAAACACTTTCATATGTGTTGTGACCTAATGACCCATTTGAAAGCTTCTGCTACATCCATTATCCCAACCTGCCAAACAGAAGTTTCTCCCTGGTGTCCTGCCCTTCTTAGAATGTGTGAGAAGGAAGAGAGATTGTAATTAATTACACTCTTATTTGGTTACCCATTTGACAAAGAGAATAAGCCCTGGCCCCAGCCCTCAAGTAGCTAACCATAACACTAGGTATAGTGCAGTAAATATTAAGATCCACTCATAGAATATTTATTGTACACATAGTATGTGCCATTCACTTTTCAGGTGCAAGGGATACTCCATGAACATAATAGATGTTCCCTACTCTCATGGAGCTTACATTTTGGAGAAGGGAGATAGACTAATAAAAAATAGCAAAAAATGTGTAAGTATGTCAGATGATAATAAATGTTATAAACACAGTAGAGAAAAATAAAGCAGAAACAGATGTTAGAGCAGAAGAGGTTGGGGTTATCTCATTGCCCAAAAAGCCATTTGGTGATTAGAATCTGATACTGAGGGATGGCTTAGAGTCCTAGGCTTCTTTGTATATGTGTGTGATGTTATTCCTGATGGCCCTAAGCAAGATGGCAGTGTAAGATGATTGAGCAGTGGAGGGAAAGAGAAGTGGGGTCCATGGCTGAGCCATCTCTTTTTTCCTGCTAATGGTGAAAGGGTGGTCCTCTTTGGATCCCACAGAGATCCTACAATCCCTCCTAAGTTTAACCAATTAAGTAAGGAATTATGAAAATACAAATGGAACATGGTGGTAGGAGGAAACAATTAGGAAGGACTCCTCAAAGGAGGAGAGGGTTAGCTATTTGTGGGATGTCAGGGCAAAATACATACTAATAGCCAGGAGAAGCAGTACCTGCAAAGACCTGTGAGTAGGTTCACCTTGGCTGGACTGAAGGGTGCAAAGTGGAGTTCTAGGTGAACAGCAGGAGAGGATGGCTGCTGTGAAGGAGTTTGATTATCATGCTAGGATTATAGTTTTCACAGCTCCACCATAGGGGAATATCCAAGCAGAAGAATGAAATGATCAGAACTTGTGTTTCAGAAAGACTCTTCTGGTATCTATGTTTTGGAGTAAAAAGACCCATTGGGAGGAAGGAAATCCTTCATCCAGGATCAAGGTCAGAGGGTAGTAGGAAAGGAGAAGTGGAGACCAGCCCAACCATCTAACTATTGACTCTTCTACTTAGCTATTCTAGGACTTGCCTGGAGTCTTCTATCCACCAGACAAAACCTCCCAATTGCTAGGGTCAGCCCATTTTGGAGGTGCGCACTGATATTTGGGGCTTTCACTGCTGGCTGGAGATCATGGCAGCTGTCCTTTCTCTCCACTGTTCTGTTGTCCTCTCATGCAAAAACCAATGTCAAAGTGAACAGGTGTTGCTATCGGTACTAGCGAATAGGAGAATCAGGAAACAACAACTTCAAGGCTGAAATAATAACATTTTAATTGGAAATCTACTGTGAAGAGACTAACCTATGTAGATATATGCAAATCCTATGCAAATACACATGTGGTCTTTCTAACTATTGTCAGAACCTCGATTTGACCCATGGGAATTTTTAATGGTAGATGTTAGCTTTCCGCTGAAGCTAAGGGCTGTTGATGAACATTCTAGGTTTTACCTGTGTTTAAACCATAATTAAGAAATATATTGATGGCAACCTGAACTTAATTAGCTTAATTGAATGTTGGAATTGATTGGGTCTTGAGAGAGCCTGTCTCTGAAGCTAAGCCTTGGGGAGTTTGCAGGGGGCGGAAGGAAAACCGAACTTGAAAGCACCTAACAGAAATGAAAAGGAATGGGCAAGGAGCCACTGGGAGCATTATTAAAGGGAAAAATATTTTTATCAGAGAGTTGAAAGAGGAATGCTTAAATTTCAAGTCACGCATAGCCGTTCTAGGTCAGACTGCTCAGTCAAATGGGAAAAAAATGATGTTGGGAAGCAAGATTGTGTGAGATACAGAAGCAGAGGCCTGCATCCATGTGTGGAAGTATGGGAGTGTATCACATTCAATACACAGTTGTGCTAGATTGATGGGGACCAGCCCAGTACTCCCAGGACAGGCCAGGCCCCGGGGCTCCACAGAAAGCCCTCAGAGCACATGCTAGCCCCTGGGGAGAGATGTGGGAGCCTCCTGGTTAAAAACAAAGGATCTCAGTGATAGTGCCTGTCCTCTGTCTTTATATGCTAAGAAGTAATCAAATTATCCGGTTTTAGGATAATAAATGGTTTAATTTTTTTATTTACAAACAACCGTATTATTTGGTTTTAGGTGATGCTGAGATTAAATCCCAGTTCTGCCCCTTTATACAGTGTGACCTTCACTTGCCTGAGCCTCAGTGTCTTCACCAGATTTGGTAGTATGCCTCCAGTACAATGTCAAGGTAGAGCTGCTCTACCATCATGGTACTGAGCAATCCCTACCTCATCACATCCCCGAGAGGGCCTATGGTCTGTAAGTGGTGGACCTGAGCTCCCAACTATGGTCCCTGGTTCCAAGCCTGTGTTCTTCCCATTGTATCTTTCTGCCTGAATCCCCTCTACCCTGGTCCTCCTCTACCCTTCAGAGAAGCTTCTTGAGTAACTTGTCCAGAGGTGCTCTCTTCCCCACCCCCATTCTCTCCTAGGCAATGTCTGCCCCACCTGTGAGCTCTTGCCTCGTCAACAGGAACTTTCCTTCTAGTAAAGTCTTTGCTTTCTGTATCCCACCGTCAATGCTCATTCTTCCATAAAATCTCCACCTTCCACATACATAGTGATGAAATAAAAAATAAGCTAGGATACAAGACATGAATCATGTCTTCTATTTTGTTTTTATAATTGTGTACATATGAAAAATAGACACATCTCTGTACTCAAAATAATAATAAATCATTGGAAGGGAAAAGGCCAAAATATTACCAGATGTTAATTCTGAATGTAGCTGTGATTTTTAAAAACTATGCACAAAGGATATACTGTTTTTAATTGGGAAAAATAAATATGACTTTTAAAAACTGAAGACAGTCACTTGGGAAGTCAGTTA
This sequence comes from Enhydra lutris kenyoni, assembly GCF_002288905.1. Taxonomy (NCBI): domain Eukaryota; kingdom Metazoa; phylum Chordata; class Mammalia; order Carnivora; family Mustelidae; genus Enhydra; species Enhydra lutris. The sequence goes on along the minus strand of NW_019154093.1, from coordinate 26,660,216 downwards.
ATGTGAATGTTAATCTGCTCTCCTTACAGACTGTGCCTTGTCCCCTGTGAGGACTTTCCTGGGGACCTGGTCCCTGATATTTGAGAGAAACAAATCTCTCTCATCATCTCAAGCATCCTGTCCCCATTTTAGCTGCATGAGAATCAAGCCCATTTTTCAAGGGAATAGCAGGTCAAACTTACCATAGTGCAGAAACAGAAGCCCCGGTTGTAGAAGATTCATTGATTACCTTAAAATAATATTTGACTTTCCAGAAATATCTTCAGACATGACCTCCAATCTTGACATGCCATCTTCCTTTAGGTGTAAAGATTACATCTTGGAGTGGACCCTCTTGGGATTTCTCAGCTGTATTAAGTATCTAATCTCATGAGCATTACCTTACGAAACTAAGATCATGTAGCTACCTTCCCCACCTACGCACAAACACACTTCCCCTGCTGCTACCCTGCCCACAATTACCACATGTGGCTTCAGATCCAGTGCAAGGTGTGGGACTGACCTTGACTTGGGACAATTTCAGAACCACTTAGAAAGTTTCTTAAACCTTGTGTTGTTTTGCAACTAGTCTGGTTTGCAACTTGTCTTGCAACTAGTCTGCAACTAGAAATGACCCTCCTGCTCATTTCTGCATTGTGGCCAGTGTTTGAGTGATTGTTTGAGTAACTAATGTGATAGAACAACCCCTTCTGTCTGGTCTGGACGGCCTGACATCTCCAGTCCTACTCCCAGCTTCATAAGGCGACAACTCAGTAGGAACAAGTGATCTATCATAATGACTGTGTAGTTTTGCCTATGAATTATTGGTAAGAAACTTCATACTCATCGTCCTATAGTCTAAGATTAATCATACTTGGTCAGGATAATTCTTTTAATAAGTGGGTAAAATAGGCAATAGCCAAACTATGGAAAGAGCCTAGATGTCCATCAACAGATGAATGGATAAAGAAGATGGGGTAGACACACACACACACACACACACACACACACACACACACACACACCATGGAATACTATGCAGCCACCAAAACCCCAAAATCTTGCCATATGCAATGACGTGGATGGAACTAGAGGGTATTATGCTAAGAGAAATAAGTCAATCAGAGAAAGACAATTATCATATGATCTCTCTGATATGAGGAATTTGAGAGGCAGGGTGTGGGATTGTAGGGGGAAGGGAAGGAAAAAATGAAACAAGATGGGACTGGGGAGGGAGACAAAGCATAAGAGACTCATAATCTCAGGAAATAAACAGGGTTGATAGGGGTGGGGGGAGGATAAAGTAGCTGGGTGATGGACATTGGGGAGGGTATGTGCTATGGTGAGCACTGTGAATTGTGTAAGCCTGATGATTCACAGATCTATACCCTTGAAACAAATAATACATTATATGTTCATTTAAAAAAAAAAAAACAACCTAAATAAGTGGGTAAAATGGGTTGGCAAATATTTGATGTAGAATTTTGGTAGTACATTCCTATGAGTGATCTATGTGGTGTTGTGTGTGTGTGTGTGTGTACACACGTGCTTGCACACACACACACACACACACACACACACACACACATTCTAGCTTGGTCAGGTTTTGGTGTCATGATGTCTTCATGTACTATATTGTGTTCAGATTAATTTAGACTGTGCTTTGTATCCATTCAGATTTTATTGAGATTTACTTGGTAGCTTGGCCTATGATTACTTCAGGTGGGCAATGCCCGACTTTGTTTTAAAAGGACACACATTGTTTCTCTGTGATTATTTAACATCATAGTTGAAAGGGCGGTCCCTGGGGATACCTGCCTCAGGTTAGAACCAAGCTTGTATTATATCTTGGGGAGGACTGTGCCTCTTTTACTTCAGTTTTCTCATCTGTAACACAGAGATAATAATTTTCTAACTCATTGGGTTGTTATGGGGATTAATGAGATAATAGTATGTGTAAACATTTAGAACAGTGCCTGCAACATTGTAAGTATTCAATTGAGTTAGCTTTTAGCAATGTTTAGAGATGTAATGTAACTTATTAATGAAAGTATTCTGTTTTTGTCTTTCTTGTTGTTAAAGTCAACATCAAGGTTATTTCTATCACCCTTTCCTTATATTTCTAGTTTTTGCTTCATATATTTTACCATTAAGTAATAGCACATCTCATATAGCTTTATTGTAAAATGAGCTTTTTACCAATATAAAATGACCTTCTTTGTCTCATATCATAATCTTTAATTCTACTCTGAAATGTTGCCAATTGCTTTCTTTTTGTTTCCTATGTTCGATAAATATTTGACAATTTCCTCCTTTTCTTTCTTTTGTTTTGCCCTTCATTTAAGTAGCAAGTGGTTGAATTTTGTTTTAATCCAATCTGAACAACTTTATCTTTTATTAGAGGAACTTAAACCATTTATATTTACTGTCATAACTGATAGGGTTGGTCTTATTCCTGTCTTTTTTGTTTTATGCTTTCTCGATACTTCCTTGGGGGTTTCCTTTGTTTCCGGTCTTTTTCTATATGGGCTTTCTTATCTTGAAACTTTTTTTTTTTCTAACCTCTAGTGATTTAAAAGCTGCATATCTGTTTTTAGCTAGTCCTGGGTGAACCTAAAAAAAAATGATCCGTGAGCTCCAGTAGTGACAGGAGTGTAATGGTGGGTGAGCAGCTAGGCCACTGAGCATGGAAGTCAATAAAAATCAGGCTTATCCCTCAGAGGACTAGTGGTGGCTGTTCCCTGAGCCACCTTATCAAAACTAGATAGAGCCCCAGCTTCTCAGCAACCTATCACATTCCCATGCTTCCCACTTGGGTCCCAGCCTATCTAGTTAGCTCAGTCTACTACCAGCCTTCGTGAAATGCCGTGTGCCTCGTGCACATCAAACTACTAACCATTCCCCAAACAAGACAGATTCTTAAACATCTGCACACCTTTGCTCAGGCCTTTTCTCTCCTCTTTGTTCAACAAAACCTTTCAAGGCCTGATGTAATGTGTGTGTGTGCACACGCACACACACGTTCCCTCTTCACTTTACTGCCCTGTTCTTCCACAGATACAATTATGCAGCAGAATGCACTAGCCAAACCTACCTGATTTTGAGTTACAGCTCTGTTCTTGGGGGCTCCATGTGCCCCCAAGATACGATTTTTGACTTGAAGCCTATTCCTCATTTGTGCATTATGTCTCCCTTGGAATAAGGACTAAATGAGATGAGATGTCTGCAGGAAGAGCTTAGCAGAGTATGTGGCACAGACTAGGTATTCAGTATATTTTAAATAAGTGAACAAAGAAAGAAAGAAATACAAAAGGGAAGAGAGGAGGGATTGATTTTTAAATATGCATGATGCACTTTTAAAAAATCAAGATGTGCGTTATCTTGGCTTGCTTCAGAAAGGCTGAAGCTTATACGTCTGACCACTGCTGCTAGCTCATTTTAAGTGAGCCCCCCCCCCCCCACCCCCCCTTACATCTCTGGGGCAGAGTGGCAGTCATGTGGTGCACAAAGCATTTCATGTGCAGACATCATCTTCATTTATATTGCCTGCCTTGCAAAGGCCCACAGGCCTAGGGCAAATTTATTAAAGCGGAGTCTATTTATTCAATTTATTAAACAGGAATATTTGAAGGGTTTTCATTTAGAAGAGCGAGCTGATTTATTCTGTTTGGCTCTAGAAGGCAGGCCAAAGTCCAACGGGTAAAAGTTATAAGAGGGCAGATTTTCCTTCAACCTAAGATTTGTTGAAAAAGGATTTGTTTGTTCATTCATTCTGCATGTTTTCATCAGTCTGTTCATTAGTCAGCAGCCAGAGCTAAGAAGCTCCCTTTTTCATAGCTTTTGCTCTACCCAGGACACTGTGGTAGGCTCTCTTACCTACTCGTTACTGTATAAGGAGGTTTATTATCCCATTATATAGATACGCAGCACGGAGGCCCAAAGAAGTTGTCCCTTGCCCAAGCTGAACACAGCCGGCATGTGACTGAGCCTGGCATACACTCGGACCTCTGTTCTCTGCAGAACTTGTTCTCTTTCCACGTAGCTGTGCTGTCTGCCAAAACAGACAGCAGATCAGATGTGCATGACCACCACCAGAAATTGGATGCAAGACTGAAAAATCCATCAGGCCACTTGTCCCCCCATCATTGTTTTTTCTCCTTTCCCTTCCTCCTGTCTCTCTCTCATCTCTGCCAACCCCCGAACCAGCCCTAATAGGCTGCACAAAATTAGCGAGCCATCCAGTTATGAATGTTGTCAGACTGCTTCTCAAATTTGTCTCTCATCGCAGGGACGCTTTCTCCATCACAAGGCCTCCCATGTAAGTGGTTTCCTCATTCAAATTTAACCTGGAGGTGCCCTCACAGTCGTCATAAATAAGACTGGAAATAAAGGAGTAGCTTTTCCCTAATGATATCTGAGAGAGGGTGTGTCTGCCAGGGCCCTGGTAGGAAGCAAAATTAACCTCAGGTGGCTCAGTAAGTGAAGGGTTCGCTTCCAGATCTGTGGACAGGATTCAAGTCCACAGGATTGATTGAGTAGAGGTGGTGAAACATTTAAGGAGATGAGCATGGGGAAATGATTTCTCCTTCCAGGGCTGAAGAAGCAAAGGGAAAGAAATGTTTTACCTGAGCCAGTCAGAGTCTTGGCTGTGGAGGAGCAGCTGTCCAGGACACACATGCCCGGATGGGCACAGCTGCCACAGACACGGCTGCAAAGAGAGAGGGGGAAGCGGAGGGGAAGAAATACCCCAGCCTCTCTCTCCCTGCTCCTTGAACTCCTGATAGAGCTTCCCATTGGGAGAACCCCGCCAAAAGGCAAAGAAGCTCCCAAAAAGCTGTCCACAGGCACCGATCTCGTGGGCCACAAAGCAGGACAGAAAAGGGTGAACAGGGGTTGGAGCAGAGATCAAACAAAAGTAGTGAGTTCACAGGGGAGATTGACGAAGTGATCCAGTGGGCTGAATTGAGGGGAAAGCCCACACTGAATCACCAGGGCAGAGCCTCTTTCTGCTTCTCTGGGCCCAACTTCCAGAAAAGAAGAGGTTAGAGAATTCTGTCATGGTTTCTTCTGGAGGCAGATGCCATTCACACTGCGGTCCCTGCCAGATGCCAGGCTGGTTTCAGTGTGTCTGGACCTCAGGAAGAATTTGTCCTGCGTGTTAGGATTCATCCATTGGCTCACAACAGGTTTACTGTGAGCCATACTTTCTTCTAAAAACTGGGACTACAAGGGGCGCCTGGGTGGTTGGTTAAGCCTCTGCCTCTTGATTTCAGCTCAGGTCATGATCTCAGAGTGTGAGATCCAGCCCCCATCGGGCTCTGCATGGAGCATGGAGCGTGGAGCCTGCTTAAGATTCTCTCTTCTCCTCCCTCTGCCCCTCCTCTCTCTCTCCCTCTCTCTCTCTCTCTCTATACACACACACACACACACACACACACACACACACATCTCAATGCATACATACATACATACATACATACAGAGATTACAAAGACGGAAAGGGTATAACTCCTGTCCTTCACTGTGTCCTTGGATGCTGAAGAAAACAGATACAGAATCAATTATTTCAACAGGTTCAATGTAAAATAAAAGTATGAATGCTGGTCTTTGGGTTTGCAAGTAGGGTGGGTGACACTCCCGGAAAGAACTCAGAAAGGTGATGCATGGGTCTTAAAGGATCAGTTGGAGTTCTCTAGTGGCAGGAGAGGGCAGGACCATTCATGGAAGATGACATGGCAAATACTACATTATATCAGACTGAGAAGAGACGGCGTGTGTGGGGAATAGCTAGAATGTAATTGTGGCTGGAGTGGCAGGTACGGGTTGTATAATGAGTTAGGGGCTAGAGAGCTTTCCAGGAGGGTCAATCTAGGTTAAGGTCATGCTTTTTCCAATACACCAAGGCAAGAGAACATGTTTCCAAAAGGCCAAGCATTGCCATTCCTGCCTGTTCCCTCCCACAGCCTTTTCAGAGAACGTGAAAGGGAAAGCTGTCCTGAGATCCGGGTGTTAAACCGTGGGGGGAAGAGCTTGATGATACTTTGGGAAGCTCTTTAGGTAGCCAAAGCACAAAGCAAAGTAAATTCCTTTCAGCCAATTTTTCTTCAAAGCCTTCTATGTATGAAATTTTTCTGGAAAATACCAATATGGTGTATTATGCTTTACAAAGATTAAATTAGCATAAGCAGGTTATGTCCCTTCTCTTAAGTAGTTTCTAAATTGGTGAATCTTGGAAGGCTCTCTGGGGGAGACAAATTTTGGATGAATGCCTAAATAGAGAAGGAAGGAAACCAACAATTTTTGAGGTTCTCCTATGCTACAGATAAAACAGTAGGTGCTTTTTATACATTGTCTCATGTAAGACTCCTGGCAATCCCATGTGATGGGCATTACTAACCCCATTTTACAGACAGGAAATTGAGGCTGAGCGAAGTATCCAAGATCACTCTATTGATAATAATGAAAGCTGAATTTAGACCTGACTGGACATGAGTCCAGAGTCTGCATTCTTGCCATGGTGTTGTGTGTCTCTGAAGGACAATGCAGCTGCCCGTAGGGGTAGAAGGATGAGGGCAGAAAGAGGCTTTTCCTCTATAAAGAGATGCCATCCACTTAGCAAGGTGGTCAGGAGGACTGAATGAAATAAGATACCCTCTTATTTCACACCTCTGCGCTTTCCCATATGCTGATCCCACAGCCTGGAATAACCTTGTTCCTCCAACCCCCCCCCCCGCCTCACCCCCCCATCCCCCACCCCCACCCCCAGCTCTTGTTGCCAAAGCTTAGCTTCCATAATCCTCCCACCAGGAAGCCTTGCACTAATCACATGGCAGTGGAGGTTCTTGGACTGTTCGCTTGCCCATCCCACTCAAGGCAGAGTTTCTTTTTCACTGGTCCACGCAGCTCCAGCCCTGTCCATAAAATGTGTCCCACTCCATGAATTGATGGCCGTCTGGGCAAGCCCACAGCATAACAGGTGTTCCATAAAGGACCATTTCCCTTTTCTTTCTCCTTTCTCTGGAGGCAGCAGACATTTTGAGTGGACTCAGAGGCAGACAGGAAAACAATTAGTTTATCTGCAATTAGCATCTTCCAGGAAGCCTTGTAAAGGAGGACAGCAGCCCTCCACTAAGGAGGTGAGCCCTGTGATGTCGTGCCTTTCCTTGGCAGAAGCCACCCAAGAGCTCCAGGGCCCTCTTCACTTGACGTGGGGAGGCTGGGGCGGCACCGCTCCCTGTGGGTGCCTCCTACCTGGTGGGAGGTGGAGGCTCTTCTGCTTATGGGGGGGGCCAGGGGCAGGGCTGGCGGATAGAGGGACAAGAGCCCAGTGGCACCGAAGTAACGGTAAAACAGAATGATAATGCATTTCCTAATGGCCTCCTTCACAGCTGTGTACACTGATTTAATCTTTGCAAAGCACTCTATTGTTTATGAGGCCTCTGGGTACAATTTTATGCCTGACTGAAAAGGTTGCTAACAGCTGCCATATTTGTGTTTAAGGACCTGCAAAGGATTAAACGAAGTATTTTAGAGCAATGAGCCATAATAAACTAATAATATATTACAAATAATAAATGTTTTTAGCCCATAATTGACTGCAAATCTAGTGAACTTTAAATGACAGAAATACTAATTATAAATCCAGTTGTTCTGTGTATCCTTCAATCGGGATGGAACATCAGAGAAGGATAGAAGATCTGGGGCGCTTCAGGTCGTCGGGGAAGGGGGCATGGACACCAGACTGGCTTCAGGGCTGAGAACTGTCAAAGTCAGTTAGTGAAATGCTGGGTTTCATTTCCATCTTGGAGGGGCAGAGCAAGAGCCTGAGGCCTCACCTCCCGAAGCTGGTGGGGGTTTTGTTTTTGTTTTGTTTTACCTTGCTCGCTTTCCAGTCCCAACTTTTCCAACGCTTGGTTTGCCTTTAGAATGATGGTTGGAGAAATCTCCCAGAGGATTTTAGAAGCAGGGACTATGTCTTAAGAAAAGGAGTTCATGTTTCTTTAAGCCTCTAGAGTAAGCCAATTTGTGTGTATGTCTCTTCCTTTTTATGGTTGAGAAATCTGAGACAGAGAGATGAAAGGTTTTGCCGGATATGTCATAGTTGGTAAGTGGCATAGCCACAGAGCCAACTGCAGAACTCCAAAGTTCATGGTTTTTCACCAAATCTTATTGCATCTTTTTTTTTTTTCTTTCTGAGCCCTTTGTGGGGCATGGAGTCTTTCCTGTCAGTACTTGGGAAGAATATATTTTTGTACTTCTCTCAATCATACCAATTTTTTTTCTTTTTTCACTCCACAATAAGACATGGGCATTTTTTAAATTAATTTTTTAAATTAACATATAATGTATTATTTGTTTCAGGGGTACAGGTCTGTGATTCATCAGTCTTACAAATTCACAGCACTCACCATAGCACATGCCCTCCCCAGTGTCCATCACCCAACCACCCCATCCCTCCTGCCCCCGTCTACCCCCCAGCAGCCCTGTTTGTTTCCTGAGATTAAGAGTCTCATGGTTTGTCTCCCTCCCGGGTCCCATCTTGTTTCATTTTTCCCTTCCTTCCCCCCCACAAACCCCCACCCTGCCTCTCAAATTCCTCATATCAGAGAGATCATATGATAATTGTCTTTCTCTGATTGACTTATTTCGCTTAGCATAATACCCTTTAGTTCCATCCACATCATTGCAAATGGCATGATTTCATCCTTTTTTATGGCTGCTTAATATTCGTGTGTGTGTGTGTGTGTGTGTGTGTGTGTGTAAGAGAATCACATCTTCTGTATCCATTCATCTGTTGATGGACATCTAGGTTCTTTCCATAGCTTGGCCATTGTAGACATTGTTGCTACAAACATTCAGGTGCACATGCCCCTTCGGATCACTACAGTTGTATCTTTAGGGTAAATACCCAGTAACGTGATTACTGAGTCATAGGGTAGCTCTATTTTCAATTTTTTAAGGAACCTCCTCACTATTTTCCAGAGTGGCTACACCAGCTTGCATTCTCACCAACAGTGTAGGAGGGTCCCCTTTCTCTGCATCCGTGCCAACACCTGTCGTTTCCTGACTGGTTAATTTTAGCCATTCTGATGGGTGTGAGGTGGTATCTCATTGTGGTTTTGATTTATATTTCCCTGGTGCCCACTGATGTTGAGCACTTTATCACATGTCTGTTGGCCATATGGATGTCTTCTTTGCACAAGTGTCTCTCACATCTTCGACATGAACATCTTTTTTGATTAGAAAAAAAAGAAAACACTCAAGATGAAAATTAAAATCACCCATATTTCTACCACACAAATAAAGCACTGTCAACTTTCTGTTTGCAATTTTTTTCAAGGATTCTTTCCCATGTTTTAGTTTCAAAGTCTTGAGATCATATTGTATGAATCTTTGGTATTTTAACTTAAAAAAAAATCTCTTTTTCATGCCATTGATGTTCCCTGAAAAATATTGTTTTACAATTGTTTAATATTTCATGGTATATATGCTCTATGAAATATTCAGGCTGTTTCCAATTTTTTTGCCTTATAATTTAAAACTTAATAAATATTGAGTCTAGCATAGTGCATGGCATCTAATAGACATTCCATGTATTTTATGAATGAGTTAAATCAATCTTTGCATCATTTCTGATCATTTCTTTAGAATAGATGTTCAGAAGTAAAGTTACCTAAATATTGCCAGCCTCTTTAGATTCCCAAATTGCTTCCTAAAGGGGCAATACCTGTGTCCAGTATATGATAAGCATTCATTAATTCTGGAGCCCATTCTTTAAAGGATAGCTTAGTTAATAATATGTTTGTTCTTAAGTTCCTTACTGTCATAACTGAATGAAACAGTTACCAAAATTCATGCCTGAGAAATTCACTATTTAGTGGGAAAAAATACATATGTATATGTATATGTGTATATGTATGTATACACGTATGTCCAACATTTTTTTGAAGATTTACCATATACCAAGTACTATCCGTAGCACATTACCTATATTCATACTCTTAATCTCTCATCATGAGGCAGATACCAAAACTCCAAGATGTTCTTTAACTTGTCTAGGGTCAGACAGCAGTTTTGTGATGGGGCCCACGTTCTTCTTCACACCTACTGGTTACCAGTGTGGAAGAAACAATCAGATAAAGGGTTCATTATGGTATAGGGTAGTGAGCATTTTGATGGAAGAACGTGAACCAATCAGAAGAATGCAGATCACTCTATCTGAAGGTTCAAGGAGAGAGTCACAAAGAATATTAAAGGATAAATGACTATTTGCCAGGATGACAAAAGAAGTAGGCAAAAAGGATAGCAATTACCCAACATAGAATGTAGAAAGCAGCTTAGGACATTCAAGGTACAGGTAATAAAGGAAGGGAATAGGGAACACAAGTTAACTTCTAGGCTCTGGAGTTAGAGGGCCTTGGTTCAAAGCCAGCTCTTACCATCACCAGCTGTTTGACATTTGATTGATTTTTTTTTTTTAGATTTTATTTATTTAAATAATTTCTGACACCTAACCTGGGGCACAACTCACAGCCTTGAAATCAAGAGTCACATGATCTTCTGACTGAGCTAGCAGAGTTCCTGATGTTTGGTGTTCAATGTCACAACATATGTAAAGACTTAGCAGAATGCCTGACACAGAGTAAACACTCGGTAAGGATTCACTGGTGATGATGGTGGTGGTGGTGGTGGGTGATGAATATGATCAAATTTGGAATGAGGAAAATATTTTAGAAGAAGGATTCCTGAAATCCCCCCATCTGAGCATCTACCCATTCTGCAAACATATAAGGTCAGATCTGATTTGAAGTAAGCAATAGCCGTGTTTCCCATCAAAAAACACAACCTGGAAGTTACCTTGGACACATCAAACAGAATGATGTGAGATTGGAGAGCATTGCATAAAGATGGAGGGATGAACATATTGGATATGTTCCATTTATGAAAAGAAGATCTGGGAATGCTTTAATTATGAAGAATCCATGAAAACAGTTGGCCAATGTCTACACTAGCACCTAATGAATGTTGCTAAGAATAAGAAAGTGGTACAACCACGTTTATGTTTTTTCAAAGGTCTTCTGATTACTTCTGGGAAAATGGATGGGGTTTGTGGGGAGGAAAAAAAAAAGGAGAAGGAGAAGAAATTTAAAAAGTGGTGAGGGGGGCGCCTGGGTGGCTCAGTGGGTTAAGCCGCTGCCTTCGGCTCAGGTCATGATCCCAGGTCCTGGGTTCAAGCCCCACATCGGGCTTTCTGCTCAGCAGGGAGCCTGCTTCCTCCTCTCTCTCTGCCTGCCTCTCTGCCTAC
>NW_019154093.1:26603350-26648922 GCF_002288905.1 Enhydra lutris kenyoni | reverse complement strand
TTGTGATTTCTCTCTGTCAAATAAATAAATAAAATCTTTAAAAAAAAGGGGATTTCAGAAAACTTACATACTTAGCCCCTGTCCTCAAAGACTTCATAATCTTATTTGCAAATGGAGTATGCATCCTCTTGATAAGACAACAGAGTATGGGTTAAGAGCAAAATGTGGGGGCGCCTGGGTGGCTCAATTGTTAAGCATCTGCCTTGGGCTCAGGTCATGATCCCAGGGTCCTGGTTCAAGCCCCACATCGGGCTTTCTGCTCAGCAGGGAGCCTGCTTCCTCCTCTCTCTCTGCCTGCCTCTCTGCCTACTTGTGATTTCTCTCTGTCAAATAAATAAATAAAATCTTTAAAAAAAAAAAAATTGGTGGGGGAGAGAGACCTGTTGTGGGTCCCTCTGTCCGGGAAAGAAACACTACCAATTTGAACTAGGATGGTGGCCGTGAAGATGGATTTGAAAACATTCAGGAGGGGCATTTTTATTTTGAAATGGATTTAATGGGAACAAGAAAAGAAAGGGAGGAGCCAGGGATCATTCCTGGTTTCTGGCTTGAGAAGCTAGATGAATGGAAATGCATTTTCTGAGATGAGGACAGTGGAGAGGGGTCATGTTTTGGGGGCTGTGCTGAAGTTCAGGTTGTCAGATGAATGACGAGACTTTATGCCATAGATCAGAGCCTATATATCTGGCTTTACTCCCTTAGTAAGAAGATGGGAAGTGTGTAGGAGGAAGGTGTGGAATGCTCTGAAATAGAGGGGAAAAGACAAGATCTCTGTTAGCTATTATGTGCGGCAATAACCCTTGCTGTGTTTATCGCCCATTTAATAGAGTGTACATTACAACCCACAGTGATAATCAAGAGATGGGGGATACCAAATAAGATGCAGAGATACCATAGGTGGGATATTTATTTCACTGCAAAAAGGTTCTCATTTATGAAAATGGATTCTGGATACATATCAGCCCCTGCCTTTTTCCAGCCCTCCTTTCCTCATCCTCAAAAGAGCGAGCACAAATGCTTTTGAGTCAAAGTAATTGGGGGCACAGAGCCATTTTGAAAAGACAGATATTACAAGAAAGAGAGGGATAGGATGTGGAACAACTTACTCAAGGAATTGTTGAGTCATTTTTTTTTTCCCCTGAAAGAGAATGACATGATGAATACTAAAAGTCATCTTTGCTGCCATTTTTCTGAAAAGAGTACAGGCATGGAACCCTTCAGACCAATGATCAAAACCCTTCTTTACCCAAGACTAGCTATATTACATTCTGATGAGTTTCTTCATTTTTCTATCATTAATTTGCTCATCTATAACATAGGGATCATAGTAATTGTGCAGATTTGTTGTAGAGATTAAATGAGAAAACATTTATTAGGCTTCAGCTACAATGATTGTAATGTAGTAAATGTTAATTCCTTACTTCTTCCCCCCATTCATTTCTTCCCCTACATTATAGAGTCAGACTTCACCATGAGGTGTGACTAGACTTGAGCTGGGTTTTGGGTGAGCCTCCGTGGAAGTGGGGTTTTCTAACATCTGGGATCGCTCATCATCATCTATTTTCTTTGGGGCCTTAACCCAAATTGGTAGAGTACCTATGCAGCAGAGGATCAGGGTGGCTACTAATGAAAGTCAGGGGACTTTGATGGTCTAGGCAGTGCTCCCTCTGTGTCCTCAGAAGCTTGACTGCTTTCAGGTGTCTTTTGGAAACAGCAGCATCTGGTGGCTGCCTGAGCAGTAACCTGGCTGCAGGCTTCAGGGGGAGCAAATCACAGCATCTGTGTTTCCCCAGCAAAACAGCAGGGCTATTAAAATAGCTCTTAGGCAAAATCTATCACTGCACTGTCTCCCTTGTTTGCACAAGCTGTAACTGGAAAAGTGAGAGTCTGGAGAGATGGCCTTCCTTGTATTGGTAAGGCACTAGAAGGGGATTTAGGGACACTTGGGCTCATGCTGGCTTTGCTAACCACTTCCCAGGTGACCTTGGACAAGTCACATGGAATCAGTATGCCTCCCTTTCCTGATCTGAAAGCCTCCAGAGACATTCTGTGGCAATTGCTTTTTGGAGAACAGGTAGGATTAATAACGGAAGGTTTCTTTGGAGCCTTCTATAGGACAGTAGAAAAATTGTTCAATCTCTCTATGACTCTGTTTCCTCATCTGAAAACAGGGATGAAAACAGCTACCATAAAGGGTGGCTATAAAAATTGACTGAAATACAGATTATAGAGTCCTGGATATGGTTCCTGACATATAATAAGCACTCAGCAAATGTTGTATGCCTTTCTGCCCCTGGGTCATGATGTTGCCTAATATCAGTGCCAAATCATAGGGCTGCTGCTGTTTCGAATGAGCACAGAATCCAAGATCACACTAAAACGATCATTATTATCAAGTAAGATAAGCCTATTCTTCCCATCCTACACTCTTGTGCAATTGAACCCAGACCCCTCAAGTTTAACAAAGAATAGAGAATATTGACTTGAGAAGTAGTGCCTGGGTCATCCTGTTGTGTGAACACACTCCCGTCAACCACGTGGGAGGACAAGGGTTGGCCTCAGCCCTGGGAGACGTACAGGGCCACTTTCTGTTTCTTCTGCTCTGCTATATATATTCCCTTGGTACTTCTGTATAAATAACCCAATGCCTGGTACATAGTTGATATTAATGAATGTTTGGAGAAGAATGAAGTATGTATCTAATTCCACAGTAATCATTCACTGAGCATCTACCATGCTCAGGAAGGCAGTCCAAGTGAACTTTCTCTTCATATTACTTAGCTATGGATATTTCATTTTCCAAAATGAGTTTGGTTGGTTCCTTTTCATGGGAGGATGGGAGCATGGGCAGCAAAATTCATATTTCCTTAAAGCTCTATGTTGTACTTCAAACCAGCATTCCTTACCTCACTGGGATACTGTAGACAAAACTATGTGAATTTACTGCAATCCGAAATCACTGCATCACTATTACGGTGCTTATTATTATATTTGCTGTTGTTTAACGCTACTTTATATTTCCACACTCTGTATTTTAATGCATTAGATGCAAAAGATTCCAATTCATCTCCTTCTGTTTGGGATTTTAAACAGGTTAATAGGATGCAAATACAAGGCACATTTTTGCATTCTGTTACAAATATTGTACACAGATATTGCTATGCTGTTTGGGCGAAATGAAATGAAATGTAATTTAATATGATATTTTCAAGCACATTAGATGGTTCCTGAGGGCTTTATGGCCTTGGTCTTAAACTGTGTTAAACCATAGCTAAAACAGGTCTGAACAAAATGAGTTTCTTTCCTCATGTTACTGGCCTCTCCTAGTTTGATGACTTTTTGTCGCCCATGCCAAATGATGTTTTAGGTTTCATATGGTTAGGCTGGGCTAGAAATGAGTTTGAAAATACTCAGCTCTGCTCATGAGAATATATTGCAGTTTCTACATTTAGCCTGCTCTTCAAGTCACCAGCCATTCTATTTATTTATTAATTCACCAAACTCACTCACTCACTCATTCATTTATTCAACTCTATGTCTTGCTCTCTGCCCCTACCATTAATCTTTTTGTTTCTCCCCACTCTTTCCTGAGATTGAAGCTGTGTGGTCCTAAGTAATCTCCTTAGCAGGATTCTAAGACGGTGCCTGGCTTTTAGAATGGGCTGCGTATGGGAGAACAAGAAGAACAGGTGTGAATTTTCTCTTTTATATAGTGAAAGTTCCTTTATTTCAAAGATTAAATGAAATAAAGTCTGTAACGTGCTTGATGCAGTGGGCATGAATTGGACATACAACACTCAGGATTAACTGGACAAAAATGCATACATGAACCCATTTCTAAATCTATAAAATAGGAACTAAACACCTACTTATAGGTTTGTTTTCAGAATTAAATAACAGGCCAATAGTACCTAGAAGACTGACTGGCATATAATAAGTGTTTAATTTGATCTCTTTTCTGAAGAGTGTAGGATCACTACCCATAATATACAATGGCAACAAACAAGCAAACTCACTGGGGGCAGATTTATAAATTCCTGACCTAAAGGACTGTGACCACAGATTTTTTTCAGTCCCAGACACTTCAGCCTAACAGGTTCTTCCCAAGCTCATTCCCTTTCCATTTGGCTTTCAACCAACCACTACAGAGCTTGCCTCTTCCCAGCCTGACCTCCCACGACTAGAGCATCAGGTGTGTAATGTCAGGATTCATGGTGGAAAAGGGAGGATTCACAGCTCTTCATCCCTCTCCCTAAAGTCAGTTTTGGACAAACCCCCAGCCCATCTGTAGCCCCAATCCCAATCCCTCCCCTTCAAAAATGCCCAGGCATCTGAGCCCAAGTCCTTTGAAATATAGACACCACATCTCCTCCAGTCCTTTAAGTAACCAGAGATGCAGGAAGGAGCAAATAGAAAGACTGTAGCTACTTTGACTCCTTCTATCTTCTCCCTCTTTGCCCCTCCACAAATTGAATCCTCTCCACTGACTGCACATCTGCATTTCAGCAAGAGAGCTGCACTTATTCAATGACAGCATGCCCTGATTTCCATTGTGGAAGATCCAGGGCTGGCTGAGATGACCCAGGCGTGACCGTCCTCTGTCAGCAATACTAGAAAGAAGCATCTGACTTAAAATCACATAGCATTCGAGAGCACAGTTGTTTACACTTCTCATCAGTCACTCAAAATGCTGGGCCAAGATCTGCCCCACAAAGAACCTGCAGAACATTCCTGAAGATTCTCCTTTCCTGACACCTCCACAGAGTTCCAATTAGGGCTCTTACAACTGACCTTATGACAAGAATGGCTGTCTGATGATACGATTGCCACTTATTTTCCTTTCATTTATTGGCCCAGGTTTTGAAGCTTGAAAGAAAGATGAGAGGTACGCCCAAAAGTCCTGTTCTTCTGTTCCCCACTCTCCCATCGCCTGGCTAACTTGCCTTGTCTTTCAGACTTCAGCTCAAATGTCATTTCCTCAGGGAATTCTTGTATGATACCTCCATCTAAGTCAGATCAGCCTGCTAAGTCCAATGTGGCTTCTTGTGCTTTCCCTCTGTACCTTAGATCACAGTTTATGTATGTGTGTGTGTGTGTGTGTGTGTGTGTATAAAATATAGTATATATAGTATATATTATAAATTATAAATATCATAAATTAAATATAAATTATATCTATAAATATGTAATACATAATATATATTATATATAAAGTATACATATATTACATATATAATATACATATATTGCATCCATATTATATATAATATGTGAATATTACACATATACACACAATAGGACAAGGACATGATAATAAATCATATACATATATATTTTATCATATGTTACCTATGTATATATTATACACATATATAATATATTCACCTTCCAGTGGAGATGACACACATTAATCACACGCTAGGACAAGCACATGATAATAAATCATATACATACATATACATTCACACACACATATAATATATGTATACATGTACATAATATACATATATGTGTATGTATATGATTTATTATGTGCTTGTCCTAGCGTGTGATTAATGTGTGTCATCTCCACTGGAATATGAATTATTCCCCAGCACAAAGCACAATCCCTGGCATAGAGTAAGTTCTTGATGAGTATTTATTGAATGAATGATTAGACAAATAAAAGAAATATGATCCAAATACTAAAATAAAAGAAGGTGGTCAAAGGCACCAATTTCAAGTAGAAGATAAATAAGTCCTGATGATGTAATGTACAGCACGGTGACTGCTGTTAGCAGGAGTGTATCATATATTTGAAACTTGCTCAGAGAATTGATCTTAAAAGTTCTCATCACACAAGGGAAAAAAAACCTGTAACTCTTTGAAGTGATGGATGTTCAGCAAACTTCCTGTTGGTGATCACTTCCTAATATACACATATATCAAATTATCGTGTTATGCACCTAAGACTAATACAATGTTATGAGTTAATTATATCTCAAAACTGGGGCAAAATAAATTTCAAAAATTTTACAGTTAAGAAATATTGACTATTTGGTTAATCTGAGCATTTTTTTTTCATAGCTGGTAAATGAGGTAATGTTTCATCCACAGACTCAGTGACTCAGGACTCAACATATAGTCAGTCATACTCACAACTCAAATTTATTACAGAGTTTCAGCAAGAATACACGGCTGGATCAGGAAGCAAAAAATGTAAGTGGAGTCTAGAGGGATCCATGTTCAAACTTCTTAATCTTTTTCCCTCCAGTGAGGGCTCACACGGAATGCTCTCTACCACTAGCAGTGAAAATCCAACATTTTTGAGGTACTTCTGGCCTCAGAAAGCCCATTTGAGACAAAGCATCTAAGGTTTTTCTTGGGGGCTGGTCATATACACACACTGTGCATAACAACTACCAAAATTTCAATCTCCAAAAGTGAAAGCTGGTGTTCAGAATAAACTACCTTGTTTGCCTAACAGTCTGGAGTACACTAACTAAACCCATCTTCTCAGGTATAGGGACCATTTTAAGAGCCAAGATTCCTGTTATCAGCGAAAGACCAATTTTGCAAGCATGTTCTTCTAAAGACAGCTGCCTCAGGCCTTTATGGTATTTTTTTTTTTTTTTTTCTGTGTGGAGGACTAGACCTTATTTTTTTTCAAAGAAAAAAAATTTTTTGGGCAGAGAAACACACATGTCCTCATACATATATACTTGCTAGCCAGCAAATGGGTGAGAGATGCTATAGGGTGAAGGGGGTAGGAGGGCCATACTTGGCATCCAACCACTTGGGTTTAAATCCTAGCTATACTTGCTCTATTGCCTTGGGCAAGTGTCTCAACCTATCTATTTTCTTTACTCATGTGTGAAAATGGGAAAGTGCTAGACCTAAGTCATAGAATTGTTGTAAAGATTGAATGAGGGGCGCCTGGGTGGCTCAGTGGGTTAGAGCCTCTGTCTTTAGCTTGGGTCATGGCCTGGGATCGAGCCCCGCATCGGGCTCTCTGCTTGGTGGGGAGCCTACTCCCCCCACCCCCCCGCCTGCCTCTCTGCCTACTTGTAATCTCTCTCTCTGCCAAATAAATAAATAAAATCTTAACAAAAAAAAGATTGAATGAGATCAAGCATTCATTCAACAGTGCTCAACAGGAAGGAGGTGCACATTAGCTGAAGGATGGTGTCATCACCATGATCATTATTATTTAGGGATTTCCAGATATTTAATGGTCTTTCTGAGTTCACTGCATGTAAGCTGAATGACTGATGAATCGGTGGGTGACAGAGCACCTGGGTTCTAACCCTATCTCCACCAGTTACTCCCAACCTCAACAGGCACATTGGTTCTCTCTCATCTCTGTTCCTTCATCTTTACAATGAAGACTATTTTCAGCACTGCAGTTATGCTCACAGGAAACAGGAATGTAAGCATGTCAGTATCCACCCATATAAGAAATTATATTATTACCAGACAAAGCAATTTTGGGTCGTAGTTGTCATACTTTAAATTAATGGGCACTTATGAACCTTCAGCTGGGATGTGAATCTCTAGGTGGAAGGAGATAGGCTAAGCAAAGAGATGGAAGACAGAGGGAGAGAGAAACAGAGAGCACTGTGCCCCAGCAGACTGAGTTCCCCAGGACTAGTACCATCTCCTAGGACTGAATCCCTGACATTTGGCATGTAGTGTCTTACCTGGCAAGAAGCTCTGCTAAATGTTGCAATATAAATGAATCTCATCAGCTGAAATTTTTTTATTACTCCTGAGAGAATCAATGATTGAGCACTTACTATGTATCAAGCACTTGAAGGATTATCTTTTTGTAGCATTTGGAAGTCTTGCGAGGTAGACATAATTCTACTCACCATTTGCAGACGAGAAAACTGAGAACCCGTGAGATAGAAGTCAGAAAGCAAATAAAAGGCAAAACCAGAATCCAAACTCAGCTGTGTGAGAGTCCAGAGTCACAAGACACTTCCACCCACCTAACACTAAAATTGTTTTATTATTTTCATACTTCATTTTTCTTAAGTGGGTTTCTCAAATTTTTAATAAAAGGACTAGTCAATAGTCAGAGTCTCATAATTTACTTTTAAAGTTTTCATAATGCACCTTGGCAAGAGAAGAACAGCGTCCACGTAGACATTGTAAGGCGTCTGTCATTTAAGGCTATCGCCCCAACAAGGTGATCATTTGAGGGGAGTGGGCTTGGGGGGAAAAATGAAACATTTATTAAATTATCCAAAAGATCGCTCTACTAGGCTTCCTTAGCATGTGCTTTCAAGGTGATAGATTAACTGAAATAAAATTATTGAATTGAGAAGCCATTCATTATAAAGGAATTTCAGGAAACTAGGATGCTTTCCATAATATTACCACCAGAGCTGTCTATTAAGTGAAAGTATGGGTTCTTCCATGACAGTGAAACCTCTGGCTTGTCATCCTTTCCTCCCGGCCTCCTTGTAATGGTGCAAAAACTTATAATTTACAACTCTGACATAATTGGAAGGTTAATTAGTTTTCTTCATATTTTACCTGCTTTATTTTAACCACTATTTTCATGGACTTCTCCCCTCCACCCCATAGTCGCTTATGTCAGAAGTCAGTCTTTGCCTTTGTCTTTCTTTGCTGTCCACCGAGATCTAAGACTCAGTATGCTGGCCAAGTTAGTCCTGCCTGTGTCAACAGCTGCATCCATTTTTTCCTTGCATCATCTTTTTTCTTTGATTTGATTCTAATTTCTCAATCAACAAGGTTTTGTTGAGCATATAGTGTGTGGTATCACTGGAATAGGGGAAGGGACAAGATAGAAGGAAGAAGGAAGATAAGGCAACCTCCAACCTCTGAAATTGTTGGGCTGGGAGGAGATAAGGTAGAAATGCAACAGAAGAAATACGAGAATGGTTGTGAGATGCTGCGAAAAAGCCTGGTGTTTGGTTTGGTTTGGCTTGTTTGGTTTGTTTTTTTTTGAGAGGGAGCGGGCACGCATGGGGTGGGGGGTTGTGGAGGGCAGAGAGAGAATCTCAAGACTGCAATCAGCACAGAACCCAATGTGGGGCTCAGTCTCATGACCCTGAGATCATGACCCGAGCGGAAATCAAGAGTTGGATGCTTAACCTACTGAGCGACCCAGGTGCCCCCCCGACACACACACACACAAAGCCTGAGTTTTGAAACTGAATGCCCACTGATCTTCCATTTGTGGGCAGTGGGAATGTCCGCAAAGTACTAAACCACTCTGAGCCTTAGTTTCCTGCGCCGTGTGATGGTGGACAATCACATTCATGTCATGGGAGTGCTGTAACAAATGAGAAGGTGGTAATAGTGGGGGCCTGGCATAGAACTGGAACAAAGGAAGCTCTCGGGACCTGTCCATGACTCTCCCTCCTCTATGACTCCCCTTCCCATCAACCTAGTGCTACTACCTTGTGATAGCTGCAGGCAGACCAGAGGGAGTACAGAGGGAAGCAAGCTTTGTGTGTTCCAGGAAAGTCAGGAAAGGTAGAAGATGTGGCTTTTGAACTGGACCTTGAAATATTAATGAGACGGTATAAGGGCGATGATGATGATGATAATTGGAAGAGGAGGAGGAAAAAAGAATAGCTAATGAAAGAATAGTAAATATTGCCTGGTACAACGCTAAATAGTTCACAATAGGAGATGATTTATTTTCCAACAAAATTTGATGAAATGGATGGCAATATTCTCCCCATTTTAATGATTAAGGAATAGATTCAGAAAGTTTCACTGCCTGAGGTTATAGAATGGCTAAGTAGCAAAGCTGGATTTGAAGCACAGGTGTATTGGACGGCAAAGCTAAGGTTGAGTCACCTTTTGAATTCTCTTGGGCATAGACACCCACACTTCTATTGACTTTTTCTCCCTGACTGCTGGGACTTGGTTGATTTTCTGTAGCAGAGGATCCCTTCACCAGTGACCAGAGCCATCCTTCATTCCAATGTGTATTTGATGTCCTATAGGAGAAGGGCAGGTTATGAAGGGGGAAATGGGCATAAATGTTACAAAAAGAAGGAGAATCAAACACCAGACATGGCCTTTGGCAGCGTTAATTTTCCTCACAGTAATTTATCTAAGTTTTAGCTAGTCTTATATTAAACAATAAGGAGTTACCATAGCAACCTCATTGCCATGTAATAACACTCACATTCTTCCCAACTGTAAAAGCAAAGCTAGAGAAGCAAATAGAAACCATCAAATTACCAAATAGCCCTCTTCTTCATCTTTTTTTTTCTTTCATAGAATGATTATTGATTACTTACTTTACTGTAGGTCAGTGACACTATTAATAATTACTCCCTTCCCCCATCCTCTCACCCTCCCTGCAACCAAGGAGGGACCCAAAAGGAGCACTCCAGCAATTGGAGTGACAGGTCTCCCCTTATTCCAGGAGGATAAATCTTGAGTCAGTGCCATCTCCTGCCAGCTGCTGCCAACATTGCTCTGCGGGCATTTATTTCTGTTGCTGGCTGTAGTATGCTTGATTAACCCTGTGCACTTGCCACATCTGCTTCAACGCCTGCTCACTGCATCTCTTCACCTTCTGGCAGGAATTTGCTGTCCATATTGGAGCCCTGGGCAGCAGTGTCTGCAGCAGATGTTTTATCCACGGTGTGCCCAGAGTGGGGCAACTCGCTGCCCCTCCCTGTCACCTCTACATACCTGCTCCTGCTTTTTCTCCTCTTCCTCCTGCCCGGTCTCCCTGCAAGGCTCCATTCCTGAGATTACCTCTACCAAGAAGACTTCACTGATGTCCTCATCCTGGATGAGAGGTCCCTTCTCCAGTATTCTGTAGGCTCTCCTTAGTTCTCTCTGTATTGTACCTCCTAGCAGGCCACACACACAGTAGGAACTCAGTAAACCTCAAACACCCCACTTCCTTGACTGTGGATGGCATGGAACTGTTTATTGGCACTAATCTATGGGTAGTTAATCAGACTGACTGGTTCTTCGTTTTCTTCTTCCGAGATCTTCACGTGTGAATAAAAGTAGATGGACTGAGAAGCAAGTTTGGTTTATCTGCTGTATCTCTAGCAAACCACATCTTTTTAATTTCATGCATCAATGGAATGATACGTCATGCCTATTACAGTGGGACAGCTTGCTACCTTGTATAACTCAACATGCTGATGCAGCTGGGCATGCAAAATTATTCCCAGAGGGAGGCAGACCCAGGAAATCAGAAATGGTACGAACTTTCCTGAGATGGTGTTTCTTTACCCTTTCCCAAAAACCTCACCCACCTGTGGGACCTGACCTTTTACAAATTAGCTCGATGAAGGGCACCTTTGCCTTTACTACACACCAGGTCCTGGGAGCAAATGCCTAATGAGGGAAATTTTCTTATTTGGGACCAAAGGGTCACTTAATCAAAGAATATTCACTGAGTACCTCAATAATTATATAATAAATGAGGGAATGAATAAAAGAGTAAAGTGTTCCAACTTCTACCTGGCTACCAGACTTGTTATTCTTTAAAACCCATTCAAGTCACCCTCTCCCTGGCATAGACACTTTTGATAATACTGCGTCATTTGCAGAATAAAGTCCAAAGGTCTCAACTCACTGAGGCACCCGCATGCTTTTGTGGTCTGGCTTCAGTTCCTTCTGTTGTCCCATGCCCTTTCTCTGCACAGCCACACTTCCTCTGATGCTATCATTTATCTGTTCTCTATTGGATAGGCAA
Organism: Enhydra lutris kenyoni; assembly: GCF_002288905.1. NCBI lineage: Eukaryota > Metazoa > Chordata > Mammalia > Carnivora > Mustelidae > Enhydra > Enhydra lutris. Next base: position 26,637,233 of record NW_019154093.1, on the reverse strand, counting down.
TAACGCTTCTGAAGGGTGATACTTGAATTTGAGAGTTTACCAAAAAAAAAAAAAAAAAAAAAGTTCCTCTTGAACATCCAAAATCTGCTGTCTCAGGCTGAATGAACATCTTTAAAGATGTCAGAGCTTCCCCTTTCAGCAAGCCAGGAGCCCAAGGCTCTGACTCGGGCCTGAGATTCCCAGAAGCTGGGGTTTTATTTGCAAGTGAGAACAACCTTCAACATCTCAGCACAGAATTGGGAGGATGTTGAATGAATCCGGCCCAACCCCTTCATGTTACTTCTAAGAAAGCTAAAACCGTGAACAGTTAAGTACTTTGAGGGCACAGGGTTCAGGTGACCATGTAGACACTAAAACCCAGCCTAAGGCTTCTCCCAGTCCATCCTGGTTGATACCCAGTTGCCTCGTGGAAGACAACTTTTCCTCTCACCCAGTCACTCATCAGCAGAGCTTGGGGTCATTGATGTTCTTCTCTAGGCACATCACCTGTCACCTCCTCTTTTCAGCTCTGAAGTTATGAATTTTCCCCCAAAACTTCAGTCCCCTTCTGCCTAGCTGCCAGTGGGATCCCTGAAGCTCCATAAAGTATTTTCTCTGCTGGCCAGTGCTACAGATGAATGCCATAAATACTAGCTGTGGGTAACAAATGATTCACACAGGGAATAAATCTTTGTTTTCTCTGAGAGGTTACATAGTGGTATTGGTTAAGAGGCATATCTTACTGTTGGTTTCGGGCAAAACTGTTGCTGAGTATCTGACATGTATCAGTCTCTGTGCACCTTATTGATGAGGTCAGACATGAACCTTGTGCTGACAACACCTGCGTGCATGGAAACCCAGTCAGTAATGAAGCTCTCAGGCTCTCCTCCAAACTCATCTGTAGGTAACATGTCTTGGATTCCCTATTTCTCTGAGTTCACTCCCTGAAAGAACAGTCGGCCCAATTTGAAAAGCCGTGTCATTGTATTAGGTGACATACATGAGAACATGGAGGCTTCCCATAGGTGGCACTTACCCTCCTTTCATCTTGGGACCCACTTCCTTGTACACATCCACCCCTGGAGATGCATCTGACCAACAGCTAAAAAGTCATTTCTCTGCATGATGCTGGGTGCTGGAAGCACAAAGATTAGTTGCTTACTCAGACCTCAGGGGGCTCACGGTCTCCTCCAGATCCCGTTCAATTCTCTGATTCTTACCTAGACATGCAGAGTTTGTTCTCCTGTCTTCCACAGCTGCATAACCTGTTCCTCCTTCTACAGAGGGCCAGACTTGCTGTCTGTATGAAGAACTTCATGCTTACTTCCCGGGGACCATGTGCTCTCTTTTCACTTTCCCTCTCCCTGTGAGTCCTACCTCTCCACTCCCACCTTTTCTTCCAACTCAAGTTTAGAGTCCTCTCCACTTGATTAAAACATTGTGGTTCTTCTATGTCAATATATCTCAGTAATGCTGGGGGGGGAGGTGGGGAATGTAGTTCTTACTTTTTAAAAAATTTCTGGCATGCTTTCCTTCTATCTGGGAGATCTACAAGGTTCTTTCTCTCCTTTTCTCCTGGAAGCTTTCTATCTCAGCACATTCAAAACCTACCTATTCGTCCTGGTCTAGTTTGGAAAAAAAAAAAGAGAAAAGAAAAAAGAATGCAGGGTATCCTATTAATAGTTTTTTGTATTGATTATGTGTTGAAATGATAATGATTTAGGCATATTCGGATAACAAAATACATTATTAAAATTAATTTCACCTGCTTATCCTTTTTAAGTGTGGTTACTTTTTTAATGTAATGTAAATATATATATGGCTTGCATTGTTTCTGTTGGACAGGCCAGATCTGGAATAATATCAGCAACCTTCTTAAAGTGGAACTTTATTTGAATGACTAAACAATCTTTGGAGAGTGACTGAACTTTTGATCTGACCCCGGGAAAATATTGAATTTATTATCTCTATTTATATGCAACTACCTTATAAATAGGGTGGCCGTATTTTGGATTTGCCCAAGAAAGTTCCAGTTTATGCCTATTGTCCAGGCATAAATGATTATTACTGCACACCTTTCATCATCAAAAGAGTCCTGGTTCAAATGATAAATTACATTGTGACTCTATTTATAAAAGATGTTCTTTGAGCAGCAATTAGGTCACTCTGCAGAATTTTCTCTCAGAAGAACTCTTACCCAGTGTTGCCTTGACTAGAGTGACTATTCTGTCCAGAAAGACCCCCTTTTCTATGGTTTTCACTATCTCCCTGCCCCAGCAGCACTCTTTTTGGGAAGAAGAGACACTTCCCACTTAAAGTCTCAATGAAAAACAGTCCTTGATACTGATTACCATGGATAGCAGCACTGTGAAGCATTTCCCTGGCCAAAGAAACAAATGACCACAAACTAGCTTAAGTCCATAGGCATTATCCTTTCATTAGCTCATGTTGTGTTTTGTGTCGATTATATCAGCCAGGTACAAAAATAATCAGATACACACATTACCTACTATTGACTGTCCCACTTTCCAGTTCAGCCACTTGAAGAAAGCCTGGGCTGGCGAGTGTGTGGGTGGGCTGGTGTTATAGACAATATTTAGCCCTTGCCCAACCTCAGCCTCCTCATCCGTCAGGTGACTTCAGAGAGAACTTCTACCTCACAGAAACTGTGGTAGAAATGATAGAAATGTTCCTGGCACTTCTGTTTCCTCTTTGGCTCTTGATGCAAAATGGCCTCAACCTCATTAGAATTCTCTATATCTCGTGGGGTGGTTCCATACACCATCAAGTGAAAAAGTTGTGCTTAAGTATTCTCTTAGTCAATGCACTTCTTGTAAATCCCAACTAATTTCCAAAGTGGATACATCCCTCACGGTTCTGCAACAGCTACGAGTCAGCTTGATAACCCAGAGAGCTGCTGGAAGAATCGGTCCCTTTTGGTCATCTATGCCTCCTAAATGGTTGTGAATGTTTTATTTAAACCCGTAATAGGAAAGGGAGAAATTCCACTCTAATGTATAACCTTCTACTACCCACCATGATAGCCGTGACAAACGGACATCTGACAGTTTCCATACTCGCAATTAGAGAGCGGCTCATGGCTTCTGCTTTCAATAAACATTAGTCATTACTGGAGAAGCTGTGTTTCCCAGTCATTTCCCAGGGTGTCCCCCCCCCCAATTCCCTCTATCTTTTCCTCCTTGAGTGTACCTTCTGCCACCAGGCATACATGCTGGCTGCATCATTAAGTGCTGAGACTTTACATCTTAATTCTGTGTGAGAGGTTTTCTCTGGGGGCAACGGTGCATCTGTGGAGAAAGAATTTCAGTGTAGAATGGAGGTGATATGTTGGAGGATGTTGATGACATATTTAAGGAAACAGCTGTCCAGAAACTGTTTTTTGTGTATATACATGGAAGGGACAAAAGAAGGAGTTGGTTTGTTATGATTGTGCATAGGCTGAGATGGAATGTGTGGCTTGGCTTGGGCATTTGCTAAGGAAAAACCTTGAAGTACTTAACTCAGGCAGGAAAGAACAAGGATGTAGGTTGTAGGATAATATGCTTGACTTGTATTTTCTTTTTTTAAGTAGGCTCCGTGCCCAATAGGCAGTTTGAACTCACAACCCAGAGATCAAGTATCATATCCTTTACCAATTGAGCCATCTAGATGCCCCTCAACTTGTATTCTTTTTATATCTGGAAGTTCATAAGCTATCGAGAAATGTTATCACCAATTCCCATTTCCTTTTGGATGCCTCATAATATTGTTTAATACTCTCTTAGACAGAATGGGGACAAAAACCAAGATGAAATCATGGCTTAATTTTTTAATGTAATTCCTTGTGAAACAAAAAGATGTCTGTGTTCAGTAGCTGGATAGATGTATGGCAAATAGGGGAAAGGCAAGCTGTGTAACATCAGGACCAGTTTCTATAGCAACAAAAATGTCAGCCATCCTTTTGGCTCATCCTATTAATCTGGAGTAGAAGCAATGATACTGACACACTCGAAATGTATTTAAACCAGAAGGTGAAAATACAACCCAGCTGTAGATTTAAAGCAGAGGCAGGGCTAGACACCAACATGATGTGACCAAAACAGGCCATAAGGGAAAGTGAGGTGCTCTCAGATACAGCTTCTGCATTTTTGTTTTTAGTGATTAGATGAAGTTCCAAATATTCTTCAACCCAAATTAAAGAAAAGGGGGGGCGGTGAAGGAGATATCCCATCACCTTCTGTTTTCTGTTTCCGGAGCAAGGCTATCTTTTCATTAGTGTTGGCCAGAATAAACACATGAAATCAATTGTTTGGAAGATGGTGAAATTTGCAACTGTGTGAGCTCCTGACATTGGTGCATTCTTGTCGTGACTTGTGCAGTCTTCTGAGAAAGAAAGAGCTGAGTTCCTGAGAAAAGAAATCTGGTGTTTGGACTGGAGTGTGCAGTTGTGGTTTCTGCTCTTTTTTTTTTTTTTTTAAGATTTTATTGATTTATTTGACAGAGTTCACAAGTAGGCAGAGAGGCAGGCAGAGAGAGAGGAGAAAGCAGGCTCCCAGCTGAGCAGAGAGCCCGATGTGGGGCTTGATCCCAGGACCTTGATCCCAGGACCCTGGGATCATGACCCAAGCCGAAGGCAGAGGCTTTAACCCACTGAGCCACCCAGGCGCTCCAGTTTCTGCTCTTTTAACCACACTCAGGGTTAAGGTGAGGTTTGTGAACACACACTGGCTAATGGCGGTGATCACTTTGGCGCTGCGTAGTCTGCAAGGCCTCTCTGAGGCCCACATGAGATCCCAGATGTGGAAAGACTCTGAAAGAAGCCTAAAGTACTCTAGGAGTACAAGGAATGATTATTAGTGGTAAGGAATGGCCAAAGAAATATTCTTTACTAAAGAGTACCAGTTGTAGACAAAGCTTAAGGAAGCAAGTTGCAAATTCTGACTATCTGGGTCAGTGGCTTGATTTTTTTTTTTTTTTTTTTTTCCCTAGAGAGACTCTAAAGCTATTATTCTGCGCTATTCCCCTTTGGTGCCTCTTTTTACTGTCGAATTATTTAAAGAGCTAAATATTTTCCCACTTTGCAAAGCAGAATGACAGTTCCCAGTATATTTTGCTGCCGGAGCACAAAATAAATGGGGATGCAGAACCATGTCATTATGATAAAACACCATCTTTTCATCTTTATCTTAGAATTTCAGACTCCTTGGGAAAGATGACCTCCTCTCATTATGAAAATGAATTTGCTAGCAAAGAAAGATATCTCTTAACTTGTTCTTGGGTCTTCCTGTTTCCAAAAACATAAAGGGAAATTAGCTCTGTTCATTGTTCTTGGTTTATTAGAGCCAGTTCCCTTCCCCACCTACTCCCCAAACCTCTAAAAATGACTGTTGAACAACAGAAAAGAATGGAGACCAAAACCAGCAAGGAAAATTTTTTAAAAAGTACATAACATTTGATTAACCATCTTCTGTAAAGGAATAGAATCTGTTTTTAGAAATTAGTGGCAAAGGGTCTGGATATTTCTACCCCAGTCTGAACAGACATTTTTACACTTCAGAAATAATTAACACTCTCAAAGCAAAGGAGATGCTTTCCACTGTGCCTTGAAATAAAATGTTGTCTTTGCACAAACTGCAGCTGGGGACATGTCACTTCACCTTCAAGCCCTGCATCATGACTGATGACTTGGGACGTTGCCCAAATCTCAGATTCTGTATACATCCATCCATCACCAGTCAACTATGTGTCTAACACTATACTAGGGTCATGGGGATAAAAGGCAAGGAGGATGAGGAGAAAGAAATTAGATTTTTACATATATATATATATATATATATTTTTTTTTAACCATATTTGAGTCATTGAGTGACCATCTCAGTATTAACTCATTAAATTAGAATAAAATGAACCACACAGCCTGGTAGAACAGGGGAGCCTAGATGGTTAGTTAAGATGAACAAATTTTTAAATTCCTATTTGTTCTTCAGCGCTTAGCTCTTTGGTGAACCTTTGATCCATGATACACCCAAAGCCCTTTTTCTAAAACAATATAATGTGAAAGGGAAAAGATTGGTTTCGTAGTCAGATATGGATTCAAGTTTAGGCTCCATCACTAGCTGTCTGACTTTGGGCAGCTTCTGGGCACTCATGTCCTCTTTTACAAAACGCAGAGCAATAGATCCCAACACACAGGGTTTCATAAGGACTAAATAAGAGATAGATACAAGATGCTTAGCCAAAGAGGTAGCATATCTTAAGGATCCAATTAGTGCTGGCGACTGATTATTATCATTACTGTGAATACTATTTAGTGTTTTGAAGTAACCTTTTTTATTTAGACTGTAAAATAAGGAAACATATTTTACTACCAAACTATACGTAAAATAAACACATTCAGGTGTCTGATGCTGAGCCCATTTGGGGAGGCCTGTGCAGTAGGGGAAGGTTTAGGGACATGGGGAGTCGGAAATGTGGTGGGACCCAAGGCTGCGGTAGACCTCAGCAGCAGAGGAAGGACCGTGCATGTCTACTGAACACATTTATTTGTTTTAAGACTGCGTTTTTATATTTGACTCACTTCTTTTGATATTTGTTTCCAACAGCCTCGCCCATCCCTCAGTATTTACCAATGGCTGTTAGAACACTGCTCACATTCTGTGTTATTGTTGACTCTCTTTCTCTAACGATCAGCCTATGATCAATAGAAAGCAGAGATGGCATAGTTGTCTCCTAAATTATCTAAATAGGAAGTACTGTTCCAGGAGTTTCAGAGCTGAGTATTTGTTGAGCGGATAACCAGACCCCATAATGCATAAAACCATAAATGAATAAAAGTCCTCATTAAAAAAGGTTCTGAGGAAGCATTTAGGCCCCTGTATGACCATGTGATCATGACTAAATCTCTGGCCAGATGAATACTGACAAGTTTTGGACTGTAGGTTCTAGCCTTAGGAGAGGAGCACAGACTGAGACCCTCTGAGAGGGTGTGAACAGAGGACTCTCAAATGACACTAGTTTTATTAGGCATCAATAGCAGGCCTCTTTGTGGCTGCTTTCATTCTAATCCACACACCCAAATCAATAATTTTGAGTGGGCTGCCATAAAAGCAGCCAGCAGATCAAGTATTGCCTGAGGGACCCCTTCACCCTTGACTGCCAAGAAGTGTGACCCTCTCCCTTGACTTGGAAGCCTGAGCTAAAAGCCTGAGGCAGCTCCTCTCGAAAGGCCAACACAGAAAATTTCCTTCCAGAGCTGCAGGGTGATGGGGCTGGAGAGATGAGGACATTCATGATGTCTGACCTTCATGGGCAGCCAGTCATAGCTTGGAACAGACATCTAAAACAATCAGAAGAACATTTTTGGCCTTATCTATTTTCAGTCCAAAAGCATCTCCTTACCTTTCCATACCTGGTCCAGGCATCTGCATATCAGCAATCTTTTGGATCTATTCTTCTTCCCACTGAATGACCCACCCCAGTGCCTAGCCCCCTTCCATCCTTGCTTTCTACTCTATTTTATCTGCCCAGATGAAATAGGTACACAGGTCAATTATAATAAGTCTAACGGTAATAATGGCTAGTGTTTATTTAATAGGTATCACGTAGCTGATGCAGTTGAAGTGCTTTTCTCCTTTTTACTCATCTTATCTTCCCCACAAGATAAGGAGACCGAGGCACAAGGTAAAACACGTCATCCAAAGAAAGAACTCAAAGGAGACAAGTACAGAGTATGATGAATAATGAGTTAGCCTATGAGGCGTGGGTCAGAAAAGGCTTAATAAAATTTAGGAGTGAATTTAATCTTAAAAGATGAGAGAATGGAAAGGAGACACAGCGGTGGTCCCTAGTAGCAGGGATGTGTAAGGCACGATTTGGTTTACTACTCATGTTTAGGTTGGTACCAGGTACATAATAAGCACTCAATAAACTACATGGAAATGAATCCAATAACAGGAACACAGAGCAGGAGACTAGAGGTAGAACTGGTTAAGAGGTTAAGCCTGGAATCAATTGTTTTCAGGAGGAGTGGGTGAGTAATGAAGCTTTCTATGAAAGCGAGAGTAAATTTTATGACTGCAACTCACAGATTTCTCATCATAATGAATTCTCCATTAAGTGTCCTCCTAATCCATGTTGGCTGATGGATGAACCCCTGAAACAGAAAGTTCCCAGCAAGATCTATGGGAGTAGCCACATATCAGAGGAGACGAATGCCGTTAGTCATCAGGAATTGCAGGAGTCAAAGGAAGATGGGACCATTTGCGTGGACTCTGTTTGAAAGTCAGATAACAAATGAAGACCCCAGCTGTGCGTTGTCAAATGTTCTATTCATATTAACCATGGCCACAGTCACTGATTCCTTAGCTGGCTTTGAGGGAAAAGCAGACAACTTAATGAAGGCACTGGAGTGTGCCTGAGATAGCACTACACTGGAATGGAGTCCTTGAATGGCAGAGCTAGATGGGATCCTTGAGATCATCTAGTTAAATGAAATCTTGGGGCAGAACCTAAATAAATAAAACAGATAATAGCAGTAAATGGATTCTTCTAGCAGTTTAAATCTTCATCGTTTGGCAGACAAGTACTTTTCATTGCTTGTAGATCTCCCAGAGCACTCATATGTATGGAAAGCCCTGGTTTGAGTCCAATACTCCCATTTTACCAAGGAGGAAAATGTAAACACAGAGCAGGGAAATGGCTCCCTAAGTATCCCTCAGGTGGCCAGTGGCAAAGCCTGAGCCCAGACAAGAATCCAGAAATTTCAACTCTGCTTGTTCATCCACTAGTCCTGTTCTTTGGTTCAAGAAATATTTATTGAGCAGTTACTATGTTAGGGACACTGCTAGCCTGGAGGATTCCTTGAGAGATCAAGTTCCTGTTCTTGAGAATCTGGACAACAACTGCAAAGACAATACTATTTCAGTGTGATCAGTACCAAACTGGAGGTTTGTGTACATTCTGTTTTACCCAAATGTCACAAATACAGAGGCTTTCAGGGATCAATCAGGAAACATGAATGAAACATGCTGAGAATAAGCCACAGGGGCAGCTGAAGGACCTGGGATATGGATGCTGAGTGCATTCAAAAAGTTTTTTTTTTTTAATTGGTAAGCTCAGCTTGATAAAGAATATTTACAAAAAATTTACAACTGACATCATAATTAATGGTGAGACTCTCGTAACTTTCCCACCAAGATCAGGAACAAGCCCAAGGATATCCGCATTCACTACTGTGTTTCAATACCACTGGATATCCTAGTAAATGCATTCAAACAGGAAGGGGAAATAAAAGGTGTACAGATTGGGAAAGAGAAATAAAATGATCTTTGTTTGTGGGTGACATGATCATCTATGTGGAAAAGCCAAACAAATCAACAACAACGAAAAGCTCCCAGAACTAATAAGTGATTACATCAGGTTGCAGGATACGAGGTCAACATACAGAAGTCAGTCACTCACCTATAGACCAGCAATGAACAAGTAGAATTTAAAATTTAAAACACAATACTATTTACATTAGCACCACCAAAAATAACATACTTAGCTTATACAGCAAAATATGCACAAGATCTATATAAACTGCACAACTCTGGGATGCCTGGGTGGCTCATTTGGTTAAGCATCTGCCTTCGGCTCAGGTCATGGTCCTGGAGTCCTGGAATCAAGTTTGGCTTTGGGCACCTTGCTCAGCAGGGAGCCTTCTTCTCCCTCTGCCTGCCACTCCCCCTGCTTGTGCTCTCTCTCTCTCTCTCTGACAAATAATAAATAAATAAAATCTTAAAAATAAAAAAAACGAAAAGAAAACCACACAACTCTGATGAAGAAATCAAAGAACTAAATAAACGGAGTGATGTCCCATGTTCATGGTTAATAGGAAGACTCAGTATTGTCTAGCTGTTGGTTCTTCCCTACCTGATCGATAGATGCAGTGGAATCCCACCAAGTTATATTGTGGCTATTGCAAACTGATTCTAAAGTTTACATGAAGAAGAAAAAGACCCAGAATGGACAACACAATACTGAAGGAGAATAAGGTTGGAGGACTGACACTACCTGACTTCATGATCTACTACGAAGATACAGCAGTCAAGACAGTGTGCTATTGGCCAAAGAATAAACAAATTGATCCCTAGGACAGAATAGAGAACCTAGAAGCAGACTCACATAAATGTAGTCAACTGTTTTTTGAGGTATATGGGAAATCTCTGTACCTTCTGCTCAATTTTACTATGAACTGAAAACTTCCCCTAAAATAAAGTCTATTAAAAAAAATACTACATAGACAAAACAAGATAAATTTTTATTGCTGGGCCACTAGCTTGCTTCCCTCAACACTTCCCTTTACGTTTTACAAAGGTCTTTCACAGTATAGCCTTAATTCATAGAAACACATATTTGACAAACGTATATTTAACAGCGTAGTATATACATGCATATAAACAAAAAAACTTGCAAAACTGTATTTTTACATGTGAGCAGTCCTCCAGCCCATTCCATTTTATTTTATTCTATTTCAATTATATTTTGTTTAAATAATAGTGGTTGTAATCAACTCAACTAATTTCTAGCAACCCTAATGGCTCTTAAACCATATTTTGCAAACGATGGCAACAGCATTAGAGCTTCCAACAATCCTGTGAGGCAGGTAGTGGTGGTTCCTTCCATTCTGCTAAGGAGAAAATGGACTCTCAGGGAAACTGAGACTTGCCCACCCTCATACAATGAGTGAGAGGCAGGCTCACCCTGGAGCCAGAATTTCCTGGCACCTCAGCCATGTGATTAAGGAATCACTTTGCCTTCTCAAACTAAAAGACACTAGTAACACTGTGTTCCAACTCATACTCAAATCTCGATTTTTTTCATTGCTCCTGATAACAGGAAGTTCCTAACTGCCCAGTATTTATTACTTATTCCCATTTATCTGCTAGACTTGCCTCCTCTTGGGCAATCAGCATGGAATAGCCTTTCCAGATGGGAATGCATTTAAATAAAGACTTGCTAGCTCATACATGCTTTTTGCTGTGCCCTGCTTCCACTTTGAGAAATCCCGCAAGCCATTTTCCTGATGTTTCAATGCCATTTCCTGACCTTGAGAGTCTGGCAAACGAATATATATTTTTCTGGAAATTTCAGGCAGTGGCTGTCATAGTACTGGAAAAGCGAAGCTTCTCCAGCCTCATATGTAAACCCTGGTGCTGGTTTTCCTGCAAGTTTAATAAGGCCAGGGCCATAATTGTAAATATTTAAAATCTTGATGTGTGGCCAGATGGATTCATTATAGACTATATCTGTATTTAGACTCATACTTTCCAGTTCAGCGCTGGAAATGTCACAGAGGAAGACACACGGGGTTCGGGATCAGATCCACATCCAAATGCCAAAGGTAAAACACTCATTTGTGTCCTCGCCTCTGGTTTTTCTAACCGTTCTTCTTAGTTAGCCTTGCCCAGACTGAGACGGGAGCCCAATGAAAACATAATAGATATAAATTGTGCTTCAGTTGTTGGCTGTTTATCTTAAGAAGAGAAACTTATTTCCAGGCTGACTGATAATTGGACGTCCAAAAAGTTCACTAAGAGAGGGAGAAGATGGGACAGCACTAAGGGAAGAGAAACCAGAAATGTTTATTTTCTTTCATTAGACAATGGGAAGAAGCTGTGGATCCTTTCATTTTCCCCAAGTTGTGGGTTTTTTTATTTATTGAGTGTAACCTCCACTGCCCAGACAGTCTTAAATTCTTAAAGCTTTGGTGCAATATATTTGCACACTTGCCTCTCTAAAAGAAATGGAGAATTGCTGTGTGCCCAGGGAAGGGATCAGGCCCATGAGGATAAATTGGAGTGCCCCCCACCTTTATTCAGTTATTTACCCCTTGGTTGATTCCGTGAACATTCAGTGAGCTCTGCTCATCTAGCCGGCACCCACACAGCATTCTCCCTTCTGCCCCCATGTCAGCTCTGCAGCGAAGGCTTCCGTGAATGAAGCAGCAGAGTTAGATGCCCACCCCACTGCGTTCCCATGAGTTAGTGCAACGAAAGCACTTGTCCCATCCTGGGAGAATGGCTAGTTTACACAGCTGCCGCCTCCCCCTGCTGGGAGCCCCTTGAAGGCAGGGACTATGTCTTCATTCTCCTTAGTGTTCCAACACAGCGCAGTGCTTCCCACAGAAAAAAAGGTCTCCATGTTGGAGATGCTTAAGAATCTGATGATGAATGAGTCCTGCTTCTGGAGGGATAGGATGCATATCCTAATTGCCATCTAGCCTTTTAATCCAAAGAATGTTCAAGTGAATTGGGCCCTATGAATTTATCACCATGTTTCCATTCCTTCGGTTAAGAGTAATGAAGGGCTTCTCCACCATTATTTCATTTGAAGGTAACATTTTTCTCTTTGTATTCTTTTGATGCTATCTCGAGGGCTTTCCTGTTGGATCTGTATGTTTCAGGAGCCTATAAACATGACTATGTGCAGAATATATAGGGCTGTGTGTGTGTGTGTGTGTGTGTGTGTGTGTGTAGACACACACAGACTCCACCTATGCAGCATGTGATACAATCCTTTGAAGACTGACTTTCATACGTGTGGTGGTACTATAGATAACACAACCAAGTTGGAGTTGGAATAATCCACCTTAGCTAACTTAGTATGTGACCGTGGGCAGAAGCCCACATCCTCTCGGCGCCTCTAAAACAGAGATTGTGAGAGCTGCCATGCCTCCCTCTAAGGAGGTGGCGTGAGCCTCCAATGAGATAATGGATGGGAAAGCCCTTTGCTGGTTGAGTCAATGTAAAAGATTAGAAAATGCCAAATGAGTCGTGTTTATGACAAGATGGGGTTTGACAATGCTATTTACTGTTTGGGAATGTGAATGAGAAAAAAATGTACTTTCAAAGGTTCCTGGCACCAGGCAGAGGTTCTGAGTGCCATGCTGGCACTGTGTTTGGTTTTCCCTTTGAGCGCTGAACATATTCCCACTTACTTGGCAGCTGCAGAGCCCACTTGTAAAATTCCTTGTTGTCTGCTCCCTTTCCTTCCCTGTGCTCCTCCCCCCACGTACACGTGCACGCACACATCTTCACTTGAGGGAAACACATGCTTACACCTTTTTCGTGGTCATTTCTAAGTGGCCTGTGGCCCCTTCTGTATATCGGAGAGCCTCCCTTCTTGCATACTGTGCTCCGGGAGCCTTGCAAGGAAACCCACGGTGGGTGGATTTCAGGGACTAAGGCAGCTGTTCTCAGGAAGAAGACTATGGAGTCTTGGCTTTGGAATGCATGGTTTATGCAGGGACTTTGTCTTCCTAAACTGGCAGCTGAACCATAAGGATGCCTCAAGTGTGCGTTCCATTCTACCAACAAGTCGGAATCTGAGCAGGTTAACTTGGCCATGGAAAAGGAGGAAGACCATTTTCTAAATTTATCCTAGAGAGGTGTAGACCTCGGAGGCAAGGTGGGGACCAATGACATTCTATTTATGTTAACACAAGACTCTTTGAAATGTTCTTCTGCTTGAAACTCTGCAGCAACTCCCCACTGACCATTACATAAAGGCTAAGCTCCTTACCATGGCTGCACAACCCTGTGTGATTTGTCCCTGCTCCCTGTCCCACCTTGTCATGGGGCATACCCACGTGGCTTGGGTTACCTAGGGTATCCATTCTTTCATGCATCCACTAATTTAATTCCTTCTTTTCAACATACATATATTATTGTACCTGTTATGAGCTGTTAGTGTGCAGGGTGCTGGGGACAGAGTGGGGACCAGAGGGTGCTCATGACAGTAAGGGCTTTGTGGGAGACAGATAATGTCTCTAAAGATATCCAGATCATAATCTCTAGAACCTGTGAGTGTTGCCCCAGATAGCAGAAGGACTTTGCGGATGTGACTACGTTAGGGGTCTTGAGCTAGGAAGATTGTCCTAGATTATCAGTCGTCCTAAACGTAATCACAAGTGTCCTTACAAGTGGGAGACAGAGGGAGATTTGATGGCAGAAGAGGATAAGGAAATGTGACCATGGAAACAGAGAGTGGAATGATGTAGCCAAGGAATACTGGCAGTCATTGGAAGCCGGGAGACGCAGGAAAATGGATTCTCCCTAGGAGCTTCAGAAGGAGCGTATCCTACTGACACCTTTATTTCAGTTCTGTAAGGCTCACTTCCGATGTCTGGCCTGCAGAACTGGAAGAGAATAAATCTCTGCTGCTTTAAGTCACTAAGATTATGGTAATTTATTAAAGTTTTTCTTAGGTAGTTCCCTAGTAATAGGAAACTAATTCAGACCTAAAAGTCTAGCTATCAGCAGGAAATTACAGTTCAGTATAGGGAAGTGCAAGGTTGTTTTGTTTTTTGAGATACAAAGTAATAGAATTTGTCCTGGAATTGGCATATCAGGGAAGGCTTCTTGGAGGAAGTAACATCTCAGATGTAGCCTGAAAGCTCCATGGGAGTTGTTAACAAGAAAAGGAAGGCAAGCCCAGGTCAGAGGGCTACAGGCCGGGCTAACTGCTTACACAAAGTGTACCTTGCTAGTTTCTTTGTCATTTTCCTCCCCCTCCCTCTCCACCTACCATACATACACAAACACATTTCCCATATGCACACTTCCTCATTTTCCACTTGGCAAACTTCTCATTATTATTCAAGATTGCTTCAATGCCCCCTTTGTAGGAAAGCTCTCCCCTTTCCCCCACCATGCCTCCTTGGCAGGGTTAGGCAACGGGCCTTCTTCTCTTAAGGAGGTCCCATTCTTGTTTACCAAAGCTCTGAAATCATAGAAGTGAAATCCCTGATCAGAATTTAGCAGTGGCCCCTGCTATTACCTTTTTCTCCCTCTCTTTCTTGGGAACCTAAATGGCCCAGATGTGGGGAGGGCAGCCTTGAACAGAGAGAAACTTCTGGCATGGCAACTGGGGAGGAAGCCCATCAAGAAAGGTTTCATGGTCTCCTGGCAAATTGCCTCAGGTTGAAGAATTAAGGTACTTGGTACAGTACAGATATATTCCTTTAGGAAACTTGGAAAACCTCCATAGGCCTTTCTGACTAGCTGGTTCATCCTCGTCAGGAGGCATTTTTGTCTTGGATGCTGCTAGAATGCTTTGAGATCATTAAAGAAGAGAGGAACAGTGGGAAATACAGATGTTCTGGTGGAATCAGACACCTAAGCATCAGAAAACCAACTAATTATCTCTTTCTCCTTCCTTCCTTCCACCCAAAATGGAAGCAAAACTATGTGATCAAAAAAGATTTCCTTTTTTTTTCCCTTCCATTTTTCAACCGGTTGCTATGGTGCCAGGTAGGTAGGACCCCTCTGCAGTTCTGAGTGTTTTGTATCAGGAGGTGACTGTCAGCCCCCAATTAATTATTCATGTTTTCATTAAGAGCAATAATGAGAAACAGTTGAAATGAAAGGTCCCTAACATTACTAGGAACCCTAAAATATTCATTTATTCTTTGATTAGCAAACCTTCCTAAGATAGAGGGAGCACTAACTTTGAAGTCAGAGTGAATCCTAGCAGCCACTGAATAGCTCTGATGTGAGGTAACATTAACTTTATGTCTTTGAGCATCAGTTATCTCATCTGCGAAATGGGGATAATAACACCCACATCTTAGGAATGCCTAAAGATTATAGTTAATGAAGATAAAGCATTTAACACAGTGCCTGGTACACTACTTGGCTCAGAGTAGCTGTTCAATAAATAGCATTTCTTCATGACAGGGAAGCTGGAATGGGCAAGCTTTATTCTGGTCAGGTTTGACTCAATTCACAGCTATTCATCCTCTTAGTTTTGAATGATATTTTTCTACTCGGGGGTAGAGAACCTTTTGCTTATTTGGAAATATAATCAGCAATCTCTGTGTGTAGAATGTATGCAACACAGTTTTAAAATTTGAAGGCATTAAATTGCGTTTAGTAAATACTTTGCTTGTTAAGTGTATATTTTCAGGAGGGGAGGGGTTGTGATTTTACTGTTTGTTTGGGGCTCTTTAGAAGTCTGTGCCATGGGTCAGTTCTTTAGTCTTGGGAACACTTTGTTTCATTACATTTGTCCGGGAACAGACAAGTTACACTTGCTAAAGCTCACAGAAATATTTGAGTAGCAATCTGATTCACCAGTCACTAAGTTCACCAAAGGGTATGTGACATGAAACCTGCTCATGTTACATGATGTGGTATAAGTGATTCTATGACTTCTTTGTCCCTAAATAATTGGAAGAGAGTCAAATGAGATAATGCATGCAAAAGCATTGTGAAAACTAAAGTTTTCATTGTAATGGATCATTATTATTCTAATTACTACTAATATGAAGAACCTAATATAGCATGGATCAATTATCAAGATAAGAGGATTTCTGAAGTTGTGAACACTTGGTACCCATTTGGTATTTAGTTTTATACTGTTTTGCTTTGTTCTCTAATTGTTTCATGCATTTTCATCTTACCCCTCTACTCCAAGTAAATTATAAGCATGTATGAGCATTTAGTCATTTAGTAGAATTCATTCTTTCAGAATCATTTACTGAATGCTCACCTTGTGCCAGGCACAAAGCTGAGTCCTGTTGCCAAAGAGGTGACTTTTCTCAGCCTCAGTAAGCTTTCTCTCTGTTGGGGGAGAGATGACTAGAATAGAGTACTGAGTGCTTAGACACGTGTCAGGCTCTATACTAAGGTTAGGGTCTGCTGTAATGTCTCTCTCCCTTCCACTCTGCGCCCCCTGCCTCCTCGGGCATGTGCACGCTGTCTCTCAAATAAATAAATAAATCCTAAAAACAAAAGGAGAGCCCAGTTTTATCAGATTAGCATCCACCCTTAATGACCTCACTTTAACTGGATTACCTCTAGAAACACCTTTTCTCCAAATAGGATCACATTCTCATGTGGCACTGGGTGTTAGGACTCCAGCATCTCTTGGAGTTGGGGGTGGAGAGACACAATGCAACCTGTAACAGACCCCAAATCAGAAGTAGGTCATGCAAGAAACAAAAAACAAAACAAAACAAAAAAAAAAAACTGGGAGGAGGCCATGTGACTGAGGTAAGAATAAACACTGGGAGATGAGGGTAGAGAGCTAACGGGACCCAGATCTAGTAGGGCCTTTAGGATATAGGAGAATGTTGGATTTCCTCTCTGTGAAATGGGGAGGTATTGGGATAAAGAAACAACATCATCTGCCTTCCATCTTTCCAGGATCACAAAAGCTAATGTATCAAGAATCGGCTGAAAGGGGCAAGGGAAGACAAATAGTTCCAGTTCGGAGGTGACTCAGAAGGAGGGAGAATGGCAGTTGAGGCAGAGTAACCATTGCAGAGTTGCTGACAAATGGTCAGATTCTGGATAAGGGGTTTACTGATGAATCCAATGAGGGATTAGGCAATCAGAATGATCGTAGGGTTTGGAGCCTGTGCAGTGAGTGGATAGATGGAGTTGTCATAGATTCCATGTTTAGGCGAATAAATCAAGAGCTCAGTTTTGGACATGTCAGGGTTGGGATGCCTGTTGGATATCCGAGTGGTGATGTCAAGCATGCAGTTGGGTATGCAAATCTGTAGTTCCAGAAATGGTTTAGACTGGAGATATACATTTGGAAGTCATCAGTACATGAATGAGACTTAGAGACATGCAACACAGGGGTGTCGTTAGCAATAAGTTGCCTTCTCTGAGTTTTTTTATGCAAAATAAGAATCATAACCCTTCCCTCACCGCATTATTGTGAGGATCAACCAGAATCCAAATGTGAGGGATTCACATGAAGGGCATGCAATAAGTGCCCATGACATGAGTTGAATTCTAAGTTAGTGGAATCTTGGTGACGACCTCCTGAATTCTCATCTCTTGCTGCCCCTTCTTACGGCCGGATTTGGTTCCCAAGCACCTTGAGATAGTTAGATATTTCTCAAGGAAAGCCCATGCTCCCTGCAGGGGGACACAGCAGCCCCATAATCCTTGTCCAGCCAGCACTCAGCAGCGGTTCAGGGAAAGTGTGCAGTGGTGTGCAGAGGGTTAATCCGATGCCAATGGGGATGCACAAACCAGGAGCCATTCAAAATCTCAAAACCACATCCTGCCTTAGGGATCATCATGTACTAAAGCCCAAGATAAAAAGGCCTGACAAAGATTATTGACGGTTTACCTTTTAATGAGCAGCTGGGATTGATTCTGTTCCCCTCTGGGATGGCTTTCTCTGTCCTTCTTCCCCGGAGAGGCCGTGGGGAGCAACAGCAACAACAAAATACAAATCTCCAATTTGAATAATTGCAAGGATCCGCTTTCTAGCAAATAAAGTTTCTATGGGTGAGAAAAGGCTCACAGCTTTAAAAATATATATTTAGAGCTGTTATGATTTTCATGATTATTATTAAGCACTCCTGGTACACGGGATATTTTCAAAGAAGCTGGTTGCCTCTAATTGGATATTCCTTGCAATTTCCCTCTGGGTAGGTCAGCAGTGTTAACTCTTAATCATCCGAGGCAATTAAATGCACGCAGAGCTAACCTGTGTACCAAAGGCTGCTGAATTGTTAATACAGTTATAATGGTAGAGCCAGACATAAGGGTGCTGTTTAGGAGGAAGAAGGCTTGTGAGCAGTGTGTGATCTCTTGCACACCTGTCTTGGGAAAGGGAAATCAGACATCTGCAAGTGGCAATGGGCAACAGTTCTCTAGATACTGACCTGCAGGCGTATCCCAGTGTGCTTCTTTCTGGCTCAAATTCCTCCCCTTGCTCTGAGCCAGAGCTCCACTGGGGCGATGGGGTTCTTTGCTGAGCTCAAAATGAAGCCTTCAGGTCACCCTTGGGGTGGATGATGGTTACTAGACATAACTTAGGGGAGGGAGAACCAAAAAGGGAGAAAAGGGGGAATTTTTAAATAATCTTTTAAACAATTTAAATATGTTGCCATAAGAAAACCAACCATTAGGTTGTATGCCAGCTTTACTATTCACCCAACCTTGAATGTTTCACCATCTCTGATCTTCTCTGCACCCCTGTTCCCGATCCACTGCAGGGATGAGATGGTCATATCTGTACCACATGTTTTTCAGTAGTTATTTTCTATGACCTCAAACAGACTAGGATAGTGGTTTCCAGCTTTTTGTTGAGACCCACTTAAGAAACATTTTACATTTCGACTCAGGAGATATACACATACCTGAAGCAAAGTTTAATGGAATAATAATTACCTTTTTTTCTTTTATATTCAGTGAACTCTGAATCTGTCCTATATACTGTTTTTTAAAAAGAGAATTGGCCATGACAACTCGATTTCATAACCTACTGATGAATTGCAGTGCATAGTTTGAAAAGCACTGAGCTAGAGGTAGAAGCAAGGAGGTCTCTAGAATCAGTGAAGATGTGGATAGAGTAGCCTCCCCCAGGAGAAAATAGAGCAAAACCAAGTGAGAGACTCAGTTTTTTCTGTAGCCTTTTCCAAGATACAGTCCTAGTCCAGGGACCATGTCTACAGTAAAGCTGACACTAAAGGAGCTGGCAGGATTTTCACTATAGGCTCTTAATGTGGCTTTGACTCTACTTCTGTGACCTTGACCTTCCCAGATCACCGAACAATGGTTTTGGAGAGTTTTTGTTTGTTGTTGTTGTTTGTTTTGTTTTAGTTTGTATTTTTTTTAACGCATTTTTGAGAATCATGTTAAATTATCCTAACAGCAGTTTAAATCCTAGATCTGGTTAGATCTAGTATCAGAGAATGCTGGCTCTTTGTTGTTTGGCCCTCCAGATCCACAGCCTAGCTTCCCCTGTGCTCTTACCCAGGGAGACTGCAGCAACTAGCATGGTTTGCCCTCTGGCTACTGTTTGTGTTCCCCCACTGGTAGGTACAGGCAGGAGAAAGGAGGGTAGGAGAAGGAGGTCAGAAATTTTATTTCCTTACCTTGCTCCTTCCTAGGCTACAGGTTGATACCTGCTGTGTTCCTCTGCCTAAGGCCACATCCCCCACAGGGGAGACCACTCCTACAGTTAGCGCCACTGCTGCAGTCCTCTCCAGGTCAAGACATCTCCCACCTTCCTTTGTCCTTGAGGTTTATGGGTATAGTTCACTGCAACTTACAAAGAATGATATAGCACCCTCATAAGTGATACCTTTTCTAATCTGTCCTCAATCAATTTCATGTTGGGACTAGTGTTAGATAACTTAGACATTCCTTCAGGAAGGATGTGCTGACCAGCTCCGTGGAATGAGGTCACCGGGCAACTTCAGCTCCCAGCTTTCCAGGGCTTGCCTCAGCTGCAGAGACCACCTTGTCCAGGTCATGTTCCCCCTGGCAGCTCTCATCTGGTGACGGGAGCAAGCAAGGCAGCACAGAACGGCCAGGCCATTTAGACCCAATGCAGCACAGTCTGGACAGACAATGTTCACACTCCAGCCCCCCACTAGTGTGGAGCCCCTCACAATTACACTTCTTCCCCTGCTCAGTCCTGCCCGTTTCTCTTCCCTTTGGTCTCTATTTAAAATTGTGTTCCCTAACTATATCTCTGTATCTTCCTCCAGAAAGGCCCACCTGTAACAGGAAACTGACACCCAAGGCTATATAGAAGGGCCTGTTTTAGAAGTAGAGCTATCTCCCTGTGGTTTTTTGGTACCAAAAGGACAATAATATAATAAGTAAAACCTGCTCTGCACGTCCTGCCTGATCCCCCCCTCTTAGATCAAGGACAGAGAAAGCCACACACAGGGTCGGAGAATCCTCTTTGGCAATCTGTACTTCAGTGAGTGTTCACATGTTAGGTTTTTTCTTCTTTTTGCGCCATAGCTTGAGTTCTGCTAAAACCCAGTCTCCCCTGTTTGCTCAGGAATGAATTCAAGCAACCAGCTCAAATCATTAGCTGAGCCAGAAAGGTATGTGGCATAATAATCTCAATGTGTGACAATTGGGAAATGCTCTTGGAATATTCCCAGACTCCCATTCTGAGGAGGAAGGGGGACCCTGTTCTGGGTATGTCAGACACAGGGGCTCGCCCCTGAATGGTATGGCTGCTTTGTCCTACTTAGCGCACAGAGGCTTAGCATAGTTACAGAGGAGGACATAGCTGTGAAAGACTTGATCTGATTTCTTTCTCTAGAAAGTTCTTTCCAACTATAAATATATTTCCTTTTTTTCTGTTTTGTTTTTATAACACAAAACCGTATTCTCAGGATTTGTGAATTTTCCCTTTGTCAACAGGAAAGTGTGGGAAAAAGGGGAGGCTCTAGGGTTCCAACCCCTCTTTCTTCCCCTCCCCTGTTTAATCAAGCATCTCTGCCTTCATTTTCTGTACATAGCTATGGCTACGCCAGTTCAGCATTTTACAGATGAGAAATCAAAGTCCAGAAAGACGAATAACTTGCCCAAGGTCTCTCAGCAATTCGTATCAGAGCCAGGAATAAATGCAGGTCTTCTTGGTCTCTCCATTACTTATAACCTAGTGTGATATTTTCTTGCAGATTTTCCCATCAAAATACAGGAGCTTATACAGACACAAATGAAGAGAAAGTGTAGAGGAATTCTATGCCTTGGTGATAGAGAATGGGGGTTGCATTTTGATGATATGTGTGGGGTCTCCTGATACTATTTAAAATCAGATGCTAGAGGGGCACCTGGGTGGCTCAGTGGGTTAAAGCCTCTGCCTTCAGCTCAGGTCATGATCCCGGGGTCCTGGGATAGAGCCACACATTGGTCTCTCTGCTAGGCGGGGAGCCTGCTTCCTCCTCTCTCTCTGCCTGCCTCTCTGCCTGCTGGTGATCTCTGTCTTTCAAATAAATAAATAAATTCTTTAAAAAAAATAAAATCATATGCTAGAATCACTGCTTTATCTGTAGGAAGAATATGATTTATGCCCCTTTGCACTTCTAGCATCAATTTCAGATCTGGCATAGAATAGGTTTCCAGTACATTCTTATCTGTGGTTGAATAACTGAATGAGCAGACGAATTTGTGAAAATCCCTAAAACCAGCTCAGAGCTAGGGCATCGTCCTACTTTAAGGGTGGTTCTTGTCTCAGCTGATGCCCAATATTTCAGGTGGGGAGCCGGAAACGTGCCCGATTATACCACTAGTGGGTCACTGGATCTGATGGAAAGGGGTTGGGGTGGGGATGAAAATTAGATGTAGGTTGCCATTAATGCAAGTAATCATGCGATGTGATGTATTTCTTCCTGAGACTGTAGCTTAAATCCCAATTACCTTCTGGTGACAAATGAACTCACAGAGCAATTCATTTTGACTGTTGGAGCTCCTACCTTCTGTGTTACCATCACATGGAGAAGGTGTATGACAAATTTCCAGATTTAATTTTAGTGCTTGGGAGCCCAAGTGGCACAATTACCAGATCAAGAGTGATGGCAGAATATTAACGTGAAGAGTTCACGTGAAGCTGAGTTATACCTAAGAATGCTCAAACCCAGACCCTTGGAAGCAATGTGGAGCTCCAGCTTGTCCCCAAACCTACGCTTTGAGATCTTTTCTTCTCTGACTTTATCCTGATTTCTCCCATTCAAAAGCTTTTGAGTCCTGCTGATTCTATCTCCAACATATCTCCTGACTTCCTCACTTTGTTACACTCCTCACCACCTTCCATTTGATTGTAAAAGGCAGTATGCTTAATGATTAAGCACACAGATCCTGTGGTCCGTTGATAAGAGTTCAAATCATGCCTCTGCTTTGCCCTCCCTATATAACCTTGGCCAAGTTACTTAGATACAAATATAGGTTTGCCTTGCATAATATGTGTGATTATACAAATAAAATATGTGGCAGATAGTAAATGCATAATTGATTATAGTTTTTATATTAGGATTAGCATCCCAATCTCGTTTCTATTTACTGTTCAATCATTCTCTTATCTGGGGACAAGCAAACACTATCTGTAAAGGGCCAGATAAGTAAATATTCCAGGCTTTGCAGGCCACATAGTCTCTGTTGTAATTGCTTAATTCTGCCATTGCACAAAGAGTAGCCATAGACAGTAAGTAAACAAATGAACCTGGCTCTGTTCCAATAAAGTTTTATTTATGAGCTCTGAGATTTGAATTTCATATAACTTTCACATGTCATGAAATACTATTCTTTTGATTTTTTTTTTTCCTCAATCATCTAAAAATGTGAAAACCATTCTTAGCTTGCAGACTAAGCAGATGGCAAGCTAGATTTGGTCGTGGGCTCTAGCTTGCCGACCCTGGTTCTGATACATGGTCTTCTCTATGGTCGGCTTCATCTTGCTGAAAGACTCCTTAGAGCTTATTTTTCTTCCTTCAAAACCTTCAACATCTCCACATTGCCTGAAATCAAAACTGCTCCATCTGACCTTGAAAGCACTGTGAAGAAAAGAAAAGAAAAAAGAAAGCACTTTGAGGTCATGGGCGGGTCACTCAGGTATCTTCATTGTCAGACCCCAAACCTCCCAAGTTGCCATCCCCAAACACAGTCTTCCCAGGTGTTTGTCACATTCCTTATACTCTTTCCAAAAGTTTACGGACTTAATTTACGCAGGATAGAAAGAGCTGGGGAAAACCAAAAGGCTCTAAGATGATGTTGTTACGATAGCAGCCCAGCTTCTTTAAAAAGCCCACTCAAAGCAAGGGGGCCTGAGGCTACCAAAGAAACCCCTTCCCCTTGCTCTAGTAACTGCTTCCTCCAGCTCGCTCCACTTAACCAAGGACTTTCCGTTCATTAAATCTCCTCTCAGCCTCATGAAAATCCTGTGATGAAAATCTGTCCCCACTTTGCAGTCAAGGCAGCTTATTCACAGAGTGGTTATGTCACTGGCCCAAGGTCACACAGCTAGCATGTAGTAGACCCAGGACTTGAATTTGGGCATTGAGAGGGGAGGAGTTCATCCTCTTAACCATTTCATTACGTCTAATATTTTCTTGCATGACAGCTGGTGACCTTCTGAGAGGAGCTTCTCCAATTGACAGAAATAAACATTCGGTGATGTGCATGAATGTGTATAGGCATATGTAATACCTTCCCTTGAAGTTAAATTTCCCCTTTTTGTCAAACGCAATGATAACAGGAGGAACATACGATACCTTATTTACAATTGCAAAACCATGCTGTTCCCTAATCCACACAGACAGTCTTGAAAGTGAGCCCAGACATGGAAGAAATGCTGCTTTAAATGTATACTAATCCACAGAGAAGGACTGATCATATTAAAACAGTTCCCATCCTCCTGCATTAGCATCATCGGAGGGCACGTTTTAGGCGGAAAGGGAAAAGCTGCTAAAATGAATTAGTCGCCTCATTTTTCCAGCAGAGAGGTGAGACTCCATGAATGTAATGTGCCGCGACATAAAATGGCCAGCTTCCTTTAACAAGACTAATCCGAGCTGAGTCGGCACACTGTGGGGGGCGGGCGTGCAGGGCACTCGCGCCTCTCCCCCAGACACCTCCAGACCTCTTTGGCAGAGCTTGGAGAGGAAACAAAATGCCTGAGGCTGGCTGTCTTTGGCTCCCTGACTGCTGGCAGAGCTGGCAGCCGGGTGCTGTGGAGAGCTCCCCAGGACCGGACGTCCTGCACCTCGTTCTCCAGGCGGGTTTGCCTTTAACTTGCTCTTTGATTTTGAGGTCGTCCCCTCAGCTCTCTACTTGAAGGTCCTCAGCGATGACATGGGTGTCCCTGTCACTGTATCCTTGGCCTTCCACTTCCCTGCAGAGCAAGAGGACCTGCGGCACGGTGGCTAAGACCTTGAACTGTGAAGACAAGCTCTTTGGACTTCAGTGTTTGATCTATCACTCCGTGTGACATGACTTGGGACAACTGTCTAACATCCTTGTGCCTTGATTTTCTTATCAGCATAATGGGGAGGCTTACCTCACGTGGTGTTACAGGTGTTTAGTGACCTTATCCATGTGATGCTCTTACCACACTCCCTGGCATAGGCTCAGCACATAATAAATAATGATCATAATTACTGCAGTCTTCTGTGAGGCTATTATTGGAGAATAATAAATAACCTGTGTATGACTCTTTATAATTTTTTATATGAACCAGTCACATTTAGTCTTCATGAAAAGGAAGCATGCAATGTTTTCGGTCTATTTATTCCCAATCCAGGTAAGAGTCTGAGAGTCCGAAAGGTTAAGTGACCCGTCCCAGGCTTACAAAATGGTTATTGTATGGTATTGACTTGTGCAAAGTCTTATTGACTTGTGCATATATCTTTCCTGTGTTCTTTCTACATTTTGGACACTGTAACCTTTTTTATACATGTGAGGAGTGATTATTCTCACTGAAGTAAGAATCAGGGATCTCTGGATTATAACATCTTTTGGTATCATATTTACTGTTTTAAATTGTTTTATTTAAACTCACTTAGGCAACGTATGGTACATCATTAGTTTCAGATGTAGAGTTCAGTAATTCATCAGTTGTGTATAACCCCAGTGCTCATCACATCCATGCCCTCCTTAGTGCCCATCACTAAGTCACCCCCTCCCCCCCCCCACCTCCCCTCCAGCAATCCTCAGTTTGTTTTCTATAGTTTAGAGTCTCTCATGGTTTTTCTCCCTGATGACTTCCCACTCAGTTTTCCCTCCCTTCCCCTATGATTCTCTGTGCTGTTTCTTATATTCCACATATGAGTGAAACCATATGATAATTGTCTTTCTCTGATTAACTTATTTTGCTCAGCATAATATGAACTATTGGGATTTAATTAAGATAAAAAGCTTCTGCACAGCAAAGGAACTAGTCAACAAAACTAAAAGGTGACCCATGGAATGGGAGAAGGTATTTGCAGATTACATATCAGATAAAGGGCTAGTATCCAAAATCTGCAAACAACTTATCAAACTCAACACCCATAAAACAAATCATCCAGTCAAGAAATGGACAGAAGACATGAACAGACATTTCTCATATTTGTTTTATATTAAGTTAAAAATGTTTTAAGGTTTCCAACTAAATAAGGGTGAGGGTAGTGTTGTCCTAAGCAGCCAAAATACACATCTGTGTGAGCCACGACTAGATTAAACGTATTACAGAGCAATGTGAAGAGAAAAGGGAAAGTATTACAAATCTCCCACTTTGCAAAGCAGTAGTATGCACCAAGACAATAGACTTGTAAACCAGGCTGTTATCTTCAGAGAGAAATTCCCAAATGCCTTCCTCCTCCCCCATTAATTTTCTAGGGCCAAAGGACTCAGTTTTTAGCATAAGACAGGAAAGACCCAGGAGTAGCTGATCATTGGTAGGAGGCTTTAACTCAGGAGAATTAAAGGAAAAGCTATTCTTTAACCTGGGGAGTTTGTTTAGAAGGAAGAAAGAGAGAAACAGACTGGGCAGGTGTGCTCTTATAATCCTCTCTCCAAGCCAAAAGTGGAATCTGCACTGGATAAACATGGGTAATATTGAGGGAAAGGCTTCTACTCGCATTAATTATTCGGAACTCTTAGAAACTTCTTGGGCTCCTCGGCACTCTGCAGTGGGGCACAGTGTGGTCAGGCAAAGAGATGAAGAAGGCAAGGGAGAATGCTGGTCAGTGCGCTCAGCAAACAGGAAACTTCACCTCAGGCTGGGTTGGGACAACCAATCAGTAGACTGGACGCAGAAAATGACAGAGATATGAAGGTCTGCAGCCAGTGGGAACTGAGGGCGGGGCAACCAGGTTTAGACCAAGCCGCAAGAGAGAACAGCTATGATGGTTCACATGAACCAGCAGAATAGGAAGGAAAGGAGAACCAAGCAGTCAAGGGTCACTGCCCCTGAGGCCAAAGCAGGCAAATGTTGCTCTGTCAGACCATCACAACTCTGCTTTGCTTTCTCATGGGATTCCTGGCCAGGGCCTCCGAACAGAGGGGAGAGACCATTAGCGAGAAGGAGCATTATTGTGTGTGAGTGTGTGGGGGGGGTATGTTTTAAGATTTATTCATTTATTTTAAAGAAAGAGAGAGGAGGGACAGAGAGATCTCAAACAGACTCCTCACTGAGCCCAGAGCCCCACTTGGGGCTCATCTATGGACCTCGAGAGATCATGACCTGCGCTGAAACCAACAGTTGAATGTTCAGTCGACTGAGACACCCAGGCACCCCAAGCATTATTGGTGGTGTGTGTTTTTTTTTTTTTTTTTTTTTTAACCAGATTCACTGGGCACCACATAAAAGGGCTTAAATTGTTGAATTGGAATGAATTTAAACTGACTTGGACATTTAGTTTCACTTAGGGTTTATTTTCCCTGCCAGCCATCATGAGAATTTGAGGGGAGCCCACATGAGGCTTATTAAAAGATAAACAAATTATATTTAATCTACACACATGAATTCTAGAGTGAGTCAAATTTGCCACAAGCATAGATATATATTAAGATTCCTTATTTTATACAGTTCTTTACAGTTTTAAAACACTGTATATATTGACATGTGAGACTCACACTATTTTTGTGAATTTGGCAGGTCATGGATTATTTTCCCCGTTAACTGATTAAGAAAATGAGGACTAGAGAAGGCAAACTAACTTCCCAGGATTAAAACTATGTGTGGTAAGGAAGGAAGGGACTTAAATTTATCTTCTGATTCTGAAGCCAGCATTTCCCCCACTATATCATCTGCTGAACTACCTGTGCACATTACATATAGCCAAACATGAGCGGTCATATTTTGAAGAGTATAAGTAAAAGCAAAAGTCATTTGGGGTGTTTGTTTAGGACTCTGAAATACCAGAATCCTAAAAATGAGGAAAATGTGGAGAAATTTATAATAATTATGCTTCTTTGGTATTTAATATCTCCTGTGACCTATCCTCCTCTTGTGTATTTATTTTTATGCCTCTTTGTCTAGAAACCCTCCTCCTTGAAGATGTTACCCTTATATCCTGGGAAATTCCATAATCCATAAAACGTGTGTATGGGACACTAGCTTCCTGGGATGTAAATAGGTATAACAAGGAAAGAGAGTTCTAAAGGTCAAATAAGTTTGGAAAACATTGGGTCAAGCAAATTAAATGGACATGTTTACAAACCAATTTTTCAGAGCTTTTGTTATGGTAAGTGATTTTATGACTACTTGAGAGGGATAAAATATGTTGCATTTCCTACCTCATTCAGCCATTTAGCCATTTTTGTCAGTGTTCTTCTGTATTACTGTGTTCTTTTTTTTTTTTTTTTTTAGATTTTATTTATTTATTTGACAGACAGATCACAAGTAGGCAGAGAGAGAGAGGAAGAAGCAGGCTCCCTGCTGAGCAGAGAGCCCGATGTGGGGCTCGATCCCAGAAACCTGGGCTCATGTCCTGAGCTGAAGGCAGAGGCTTTAACCCACTGAGCCACCCAGGTGCCCTACTGTGTTCTTTAAAGCACATGTTAACACTGTCACCTTCATCAATAACTCTGATGGATGGGAGAGAGTCCAGCTATGACGCAGATCATTCCACTAACCATTAGGGTTGACTCAGCTGACTGGATGGATGGATGGTTACGTCATGGTGCTGCGTGCTCCAGCACACAGTGTGACCTTCCCATGAGGACCATTATTAGGTCAAGTGATTATGGTCTACTAAGATCCTGATTTCTGTTTGAGCAGTACTTGCCATAATCCAGTATCTGTAAGCCATGAGTTATGCTAGGAAGAAACCAGGTCTAGGTGAGAACCATGCTGTGAAAACAAACTCCAGCCCTTAAAGTAACAAGGCAGGCTCTTTGCTGTATACCAGGGATGCAGGGACAAATAAAGCATCATCATTCTTTAAGGGCTTCCAATCTGGGAGAGCAGGGAGGATTAGGAAATGACATGGTGTAGACCCTAAAATAGTAACCCTATGTGGTGTTATACAAGAAGGGTATGTTTCAATACAGTGAGGCATAGGGCAAAGAGTTCCCTGGTCTGTTCAAAAGGATCAGGGAAAGCTTGGAAGAAGTAGATATGCCAAGGTGGGGGGCTTTGTAGAATGAGTAGTGTTTTTGCCTAGTGAAAATGTACAGCATCCCAAGAAGAGAGAAGAGCGTATGAGAGGAACTAGGATTCAGCCTGTCCAAGAGGACCCATCTTACATTCAGAATACAGTAGCAGGCTTCTTCTAGACAGAGGAATGGTTCAAGAAGGATCCATCACCGTGGGGTAAAGTCATGGGTATTAGGACCCCAACGTAGAATCAAAATTTAAGCTGTGCTCTAGTCTTTTCAGGGTATCCCAAACTAATCCTAATCGTGAAACAGATGCTGAGTCCCATCAACTAGGCAAAGGCTCTACGGATTCAGAAATGGACTACTGGCCACAAACTGAGGACAGAACAGCTCATTTTAGAAGGCACCACTTTTGGGAGACTGAGCCCTCTTTCTAAATTCTTAGTGATTTACAACTCTTATCTCATTTTATCCTCATGACAACCCTTGAAGTTTTCCCTATTGCTTTATTAAAAATGGAGCCGAGGATTTGAGGCATAGCAGAACTTGTACAAGTTAGTAATCAAGCCAGGGCAGACCCTAGTCTGTTGAACCCTGGCCCAACTCCAAAGTCTGACACAGCTCAGTGACCCTGCGATAAGACCATGCTGCTTCTTGTTCCAATTCCCTGCCTCTCTCTGCAACCTTGATCAGTGTTGGCCAAAGAACTAGTGGGCCTGACACTCCCTTGGCATCCCTTGATGTCCTCAGCACAGAAGTGGAGCAAATCATGGCCCACTCTATCTATTGGCAATGCCTCTTAAGCCCACTTGCCTCTTTGTCATGGTCTTCTATTCACTTCCATGCTCACCCCTCATGAAATGTCATCAGGTTCCTATGATACCTTTCTCTAAAGAACTCAATACATCATGAAAAACTATCTCAGTCCCCAGCCATTCCTATAAGTTGGAAATAATTTCTAGTCCTTTATTTCCAGGTATCCAAGATAAAGTATAACAAGGTCACATCATCACAAACCTGAGGACTCCAAGGTCCCCATCTAGGAAGAATATCCTGTACATTTAATTTCTCTTCCTACTTGAGGCTGTGCATCTTATTCTATACCTATCCTGGAGCATTTCTACGGATCACTAAAATTGCTTAATGATCCATCAATAAATTCCTACTAAATATCACTCAGTTCAGGTCGTGGCCCTAAAGGCTGACTCTAGGTAAGACCTTTCCCTACTCAGAGCCTCAAGTTCCTCATTTATTAAGTAAGGATATTAGCTTTGAGATCTTTAAAATTCTACTCAACAATGTAATTCATATCCATTTTATAGATGATGAAATTAAAAATCATGAGGTTAATGATTCAAATAACAAATTCCAGAACTGGAATACCTAGCCAGCTGGCAATGTTTTATTTTCAAAGATATCAATTGTTTAAAATATTTATTGAGCATCTATTATGTGCAAGGCACTGTGCTGGGTATTAGGGATACGTAAGTAAAAAAGAACCCTCCTGCTCTCTAGACAAAAATTTATTTACTGAAGGAGACAGACACATTAAAAAAAAATCCAACATGATGTGAGGGGAATTATAGGAAAAGCATGAATAAAGTTTCGTGAGAGAAGACAGAGTTGTTACCTAAGCCTGGTGTCTGATAAAGCTTCTGGCAAAGGTGGCACCTCACCTGGAGAAGGAGAGTTGACCTGTGGGTTAACGAATTTGACCAATGACCAGGTACTCTTTCACAGCTTATAGATAAAGACAACCTAACTTTCTCTTAGCTGTTTTGGAATCTAAAAACTTCAGCAAATAGAGTCATAGGATCTGTTCAATAGAAGAAGAGCTGTAAGGAGATAATATAAAAGGACAAACAGAGAATATCCTCTGCTATAGGGTGATATATACCTGGAATGCTTGTATGCCATCTAGCAACAAATATGGCTGGCATAAGAATAAATAAATGTGTCTGATGAGAACAAGGGAAAATAAAAGAGAAGTCATTGAAAATAACAGGAGCCTACACATTGTCCAAGCTATCCACAAAGCCTAGTGAGATTAGAATGATTTTAAGAGACAACCAAATTGATAAGGGAATGCCAAAATGAGAATGGAGGGAAAGACAACAGTAGGGACAGAGATAAATAACCTGTTTTTCAAGTACATGTCTAATAAGTTCTTAAAGGAGAGGTTGGCAGGGCCTCAGAGACTCGCCCAGTGTAATTTATTGACTAGAATAAATAGACATTCCTTTAAAAAATTAATTCTTTGTCTTGGTGACTAGTAACAGGAGGGATTGGGAGATGGATGCTAGAGGTGAACATAAATCCCCTTCTAGAGAAGAGAAAGTAGCAGTTAGAAGAAATAAAGGCGAATCCTGACAAGAAGAAGTTGATTAAGAAGTGTGCTCAGAGATTGAGAGAGTGGTCAAGCCTGGAGTGACTGATTGGAGAGTCTCACAAAGGTACATTCTAAGTTGGATCTCTGAGCATCCGTGGACATTCAGTGGGGGCGTGGGAAGGGTCAATACGGGTTAGAAGTCCAGGTCTCATGCACTCAGTGAGCAGCTTCCCTGTGGATGTACAAAGCGGCTGAGAACAAGCATTTGTTGAAAACGAAGTGCAGGCTGGGCACTGTGATGGGTGCTTTACCTACATTGTCTCATTGCTTTCTTATCACCTGCTGCAAGGTAGGTGTAATTATAAGAAAAGTGAGGGTCAGATAGGATAACCTGTTCAAGTTCACATGCTAAGTCACAGACCCAGGATTTGAACTCCTGTCTGTCTGATTATAAAATCAATATTCTATTTTCATTCCATTCCAATGAAATAGCCCTACTCTTTATTACATTTTCATAATGGATATGTCAAGCCTCGTAGCTGATAGGAGCTCAAATAAAGGTAGCTAGTAAAAAACAGAAATGGGACTAGCAAGAGGACAAGGAGGGACGGGATCTATGTAATTGCATCATAACACCCAACTGACCGAAAGGGCTGTTGTGAGAAACAATATATGGTAAGCTTTGTCACTGTTTTTTTTTTTTTAAGACTTTATTTATTTCACAGAGAGAGAGAGAGAGAGATCACAAGCAGGCAGAGAGAGAGGGGGAAGCAGGCTCCCCACTGAGCAGAGAGCCCGATGCGGGGCTCTATCCAAGGACCCGGGGATCATGACCTGAGCCGAAGGCAGAGGCTTAACCCACTGAGCCACCCAGGTGCCCCTCTGTCGCAGGTTTTCATTGCCCTCTGTAAGGCACAGGTGCGGATGCCAGGTAGATACGGGTTTCTTGAGCGGTCCCAGTCCGGTAGACCCAGCACTGTTTGGCCTCTGTCGCTTCATACCTCTAGGCCACACCAAAGCATCTTGCAGTTGGGACCCCTGACTGATGAGAAATCAAGATGCGGAGCCACTCTGTCTTTCTCCTTGACATTTTTCCCCAATTCTCTTCTCCCAGGGCCACGAGAATCAGCTCGGGCAGTCTGCTTCTGAGTAGCTATCCAGACAGGGAACGTCCGGGTTTCTCTCCTGCAGGCACCAGTCTCTGTATGGGCGCTCGTTGGCACTTCATCTCCCTTGCCTTGAAGGCGGGCAGGTGGTGGCTCCGGGGGTAAAGGAAAAGCCTCTGCGCCACGCTGTCTGCCCTTTCAAGGTCTCCTGTGACTTCTTCCTCGCACTCTCCCCAGGACTTTATTTTCTTTGATTTTCTTTGCTAATGAAGGAAGGGACAAAGGCCGAAGTGGTTTTAGGGGAGGCAGAGAACAAAGTCTGTTTTCCTGCTCTGTAATAAGTCCTAAGTAAGTCGACTGGCCTCAGGGGTCGATGGCAGCTTTTAGATATGGATTCTTTTGTCACAGCGTTGGCTTCCAGGTGCCACTTCTGAGGCAAAATGAAGAGTCTCCTTTACACCTGGCTACTCATACCTTTAACATACATGCGTTTCCCCTGTGAGATAAAATTCATCATCTCCCTTTCAGTTAGGAAAACCAGGCTCAGGAAGGATGAAGTAAGTTGTCCCCAAATTACACACAGTAAATGGCAGAGTTGGCTTCATGCTAGGTTGGCCTGACTCCAAAGTTCACCCAAGGTAGCAACGAGATGCTCTCTTAAACAGGTGGGAAATGGTGGGAAGAGATTTGGGTGCGGAAACATAGACCCTTTCCTGCCTTATTGGAGAAAAAAGTGAGAGGGAATCACAGAGAGACTAGCTCTCCAGGTGGACTTTTCCCATCTGGCAGGGGGTCCACGAGACAAGAGCAATGAGGCAATGGCCTCTGGGACATAACCGTTAGAGGAGGGCCTTAAAAAAGCACCCCATATTCTCTGGTGCTTCTATTTGAAAGACTCTTTCCCCAGACATAGCAGAGCAAGATGTATTCCCAGATTAATGGGCCTGAAGCCTCAGGGAACCAAGGCAAAGCCCTTACATGACTACATCGGGTGACAGTCATTGGCTGAACGGAGAATGCCCAAGTGACCGACGTTGCGGATTGATGTATTTTTAAGGGGCAAATGGCTCACAACACAATTCTGTTCCAGGTACTGGGCACAGAAGCTCTCTCCCGAATATTAGTTAACAGAATGGTTCTCAAAGTGGGGTTCCCAACCAGTAACACTCACATCACCTGGGGTTTTTTAGAAATGCAAAAGCCTTGATCCCAGGATCCTGGGATGGAGTCCCACATCAGGCTCCTTGCTCAGCAGGGAACCTGCTTCTCTCTCTGCCTGCCACTCCCCCTGCTTGGTTCACTCTCTACTCTCTCTGACGAATAATTAAATAATAAAAATCATTAAAAGAAGAAAGAAAGAGGGGCGCCTGGGTGGCTCAGTCATTAAGTGTCTGCCTTCGGCTCAGGTCATGATCCCAGAGTCCTGGGATCAAGCCCCGCGTCAGGCTCCCTGCTCAGTGGTGAGCCTGCTTCTCCCTCTCCCACTGCTGCTCTGCCTGCTTGTGCTCTCTCTCTTTCTCTGTCAAATAAATAAATAAAATCTTTAAAATAAATAAATAAATAAAAAGAAGAAAGGAAAAAAGGAAGAAGAAGGAAAGGAAAGGAAAGGAGAAAGGCAAGGAGAAAGGCAAGGA